>NW_027361687.1:7372500-7600000 GCF_039654945.1 Dendrobates tinctorius | reverse complement strand
TTTGCATAATACAGCCAATGTCCCAAAGCTTCAAAGCTTAAAATATATCTGTCAGCAGGTATTTACTATGAAATCTTAAAGCAGCATGATGTAGAGACAGAGACCCTTAATCCAGCACTGGTCTGCATGATGTCAATTTGATACAATCACAGTTTTCTCTGGTGCAGATCTTGCAGAGCTCTGAATGCTGGGCTGTGTATAACCCCGCCCACACCACTGATTAGCAGCTTCCTGTGTATAACCCCACCCTCATCACTGATTGGCAGCTTCCTGTGTATAACCCCGCCCACACCACTGATTAGCAGCTTCCTGTGTATAACCCCACCCTCATCACTGTTTGGCAGCTTGACACAGAAAGTTGTTAATCACTGCTAGGGGTGAAACTGGACTAGGAGGCATGAGATAACTAGTACTCTAGTGATAATCTCCTGCTGAAAAAACACTGATTTTATTGTAACCACAACAACACAGTCTAATAAGTGACACATCACTGGAGGTCATTGTATAATAACTATAAATATCAATACATATAAACTTGGCACACACCCAAAGGATGATGTTGCAAAAATGGTGATTTTAATAGATGGCAGTACATACATAAACGTTTCGGTCTATGACCTTCATCAATGTACGCTAAAATGTACTGTGAGCACTTAGTGAATGGGTTTTAAGGATCCGCCATAGGATCCGCGGCGGATACCGCATCCACACGCCACAAAATTGCACGTGGGACGGCTATAGTTACCTCCCTGCAGCATTGGTTTTCCTTAAAACCCATTCACTAAGTGCTCACAGTACATTTTAACGTACATTGATGAAGGTCATAGACCGAAACGTTTATGTATGTACTGCCATCTATTAAAATCACCATTTTTGCAACATCATCCTTTGGGTGTGTGCCAAGTTTATATGCATTGATATTCACGGATTGGGATCCTACTTGTGCACCATTCCGGTCTACAAAGGGTAGTGCCAACGGTTTTGTTAGAAAATTGTATAATAACTGGGAAAAAATGGTGCAATAGTGTCTTATCCAAGTAACAGGAACTCTAGAGTACAGGGAATTGCTCATCTGGTCAGGCTGTGTACCACAACTCACTATGCAATTGATAAGGCTGCTGCAGACTTTCACGACTGTCCACAAAACAAGAGTAAGGACATTTTTATTTTTTTTTCTGTGCTGCCAAGTATGCCTATAAAAATCCCAGAGAAAGGAACAGGAACCAGGATAAAGGAATGCAGTTTATTGTTGACACGTTTCAAAGTAAAGCAAAGTCTTCCTCAACAATAAACCGCATTCCTTTATCCTGGTTCCTGTTCTTTTCTCTGGGATTTTTCTAGGTATACTTGGCATCACAGAAAAAAAATTCCCTACTCTTGTTTCATGGGCATCACTATAATCATGATCTTTAACCCTACTCATGCTGCTCTCAAATCCCATAGCAGAAAACAGATTCCTTTTAAGACAAAGATGCTGAGGCCAAAAGACATGGAACAAATGGAGCTTTGGTCATCCATGATGGACCATCATAGGTAGAGAATAGAGAAGAACTACTCAATCAAAAGACTAAAAGCCTTTGATTTTTTTATTAGAGAGTACAGTCTCAAAAATACAGCTCTTTTAAGCAACTAGGGCCACTTCATCCAGAGAGCAGAGGTGTCATACAAACTAGCCAAAAAGTAACGTATACTGGTCGTAAGGTGTACAAGATGACTGTAGGATTAAAGTAGGTTAATAAAACTGAGAATTTTAAAAATGATTTTCCCTTAGAGCACAGTCACACAACCGTTTTCTCCCCATTGAAAAAAATCAGTTCAATGATGCTGATCACGCTCTGGTCAGATATTGATTTGATTACAATGTGTTCAGAGTGGGATCCAATTCTTTTTGAAGGTGGAGAAAAAAATATGTTTCTTCACCTCCTCCATTATGTCAGTCCTTGAAAATCTAAGGCAAATCAGGTCAGCTGCAATTTTTTCCCCAGGGCCAGTTTGTTAGAGGAAAAATATCTGACACGTGCATCGCCCCACAGAATAACATGCGCAAGAGTGATATCCATCAATACCACGGACAGGACTCATCTGAGATACATGGTCATGTGCAAGAACCCTTACATTGGAGCACAAAGAAATATTCACAAGTTGATGCAAATCAAATTTCTGTTAACGTTTGGGAAATTTGAAGGTTCTAGCAAATTCAAACAACTTGCAGTTGAATTGCCAAACATATCTTCCATTTCTGTTGTGTAGCAGTATCTACTAAAATCAAAAGATGATGATTTTTAACAGGGAATCTTCACAACTCAGAATTTGATGAGTGCGTATTTTTTGGCTTTTAAACAAACCATAGAACTCCTTTAGAGACCAATATTGAAAAATGCTCCTCTTCCTGCGTAGTAATTGTTTTTTATGTTTTCATTAAACAGTATATATATATATATATATATATATACTGCTCAAAAAATAAAGGGAACACTATTCCATTTGCAACAGGTTGTTTGTGCTCCCTTTGTTTCTTTGAGCAGCTTATATATTAACAACTTTATCCTGAAACTGGTAATAACAAACCATATAATATCTAATTTGTAAAATTTCCTCCATGAACCAGTATATCTCTCAAGTTACAAGTAAGAATCGCCTGTATGGACTCTGATGACTACAATGTTCTGACCCAGAATTTGTCTCCTGCATCATCTCCATTATCTCATTCATTGTGGTCTACATATTTTAAAGTCATTAAATATTTTGGAATATGTAGCTATTTCACTTTTTTACATACTCTTGGAGATATTCTAAAGTACTGTGGTCAAGAATGGTGCTACTGCTTATGTTTAAGGTTGTATTTTACTCCTTGATTGCTGTCCTCAATCCCTTGCCTTACCGGTGGTTGTACAACTTCTTTCATGACTTTTTTGGCATGCTGAGATTTGTGTTTTTGCAATGACTAGAGATCTTTAGATTGAAGATCAGAGTCCTACACTAAGTCCACGTTTACGAAAATACTTGCAAAATGGTTTCTTCTACTTTTCCAGGTCAGAATTTCAGAAGTGAAGGAGGGAGTATTGGTTGCATTATCATAATTGTTATCATAGTTCAATCTTTTTTCTGTTACTGTAATTGATCAGTGCTGACTTTGACAGATAAAATGAGCCTTAATTTGGTATCTGAAGTGAAAATCATTTTGACCTAATGAGTTTGGGCAACCTGAGAGGGCCCCATACAGGGACTTATAATGAATGTGGGTTGGGAGAGGACACAGGAATGGAACCTGTAATGAGTTGAAAAGGACAGAAGGCACAGCACAAGGATGTGTAATGAATTAAAAGGGAGAGGAGAAACAGTACAGGGATTTGTAATGAATTTAATGCGTGGGTGGGTGATGATATAGGAAATGGATTTGTAATGAATTGCAGGTGGATGGGACACAAAACAAATTTATATAGAATTGAGGGTAAATGACACAGAGGACTGGACTGAGAGGCGACAAAAAACTGAGACTTGCAGTAAATTGTGGGTGATGTGCACAGTAGGGGAAGAATTGACATAGGACAAGGACTGTTAATGAATTGTGGGGTGAAGAGCACATTGGGGAAAAAGAGGACGCAGGAAGGGATTAGTAATGAAATGTGAAGAGGCACAGTGGTTGATGAATTTAATATTTTTATTCAGTGTGGGACAAGTGGCTAATTGTAGTTAATGGTCATCAATTTATATTTTGTATGGTAGGTTGCACAGTGTCTAACGATATATTAAGTTTGTGTTGTGTACTTGTATTCACTACAATGGGGAGGAGGATTTTTTATTCAAGAGGCAAATGTATATATTTATTAATGACCTTGTTATTTTCTAGGGTGCAATGATCTGTGTGGCAAAATCTCAAGAGAAAAGTCTTTATTGGAAGATGGCGGCAGTGGCACTCCTCGGATAAGTGAAAAAAGGCGATTCCTTTATTACTGCACATCCAACAGCAAGGTTTAAATTTCAAACCTTAAAATATGTCTGCGCTGAAATATCCGCACTGTTCCCACTTTCAATTTAAAGACTGGACCAAGTAACAGAACTATGAGCCTCTACAATGATAAATACAATCAATAGATATATTACCAAGAAGTAAAAATATGTATGTGTGTACAGAGGCGTTTCAAGAAAAAATGTTTAAATTTCACCTGGAATCTTTTACGTGATTTACATACATTTCTTTTGTAATTTATTTCTTGGAGGAAGGGTAAGTAGCTCAGAAAGAGTTTGTGGCAACATGCATCACACTATAACAATTCGGGCTCATACCCATTTGCGACAGAAAAACAGTCCGATTTCCGGACCGAAAAAACGGACGAGTGCTATGCGAGTGTCATGCAAGTGTAATGTGAGTGTCATGCAATTTCCGTGCATATTTTTCCATGGAACATCCATATGACATGCATATGACATGCGTATGACATGCGTATGGCATCCCTATGCAATGCGATTTGAACATAAGCTTTTACATACAGCAGTTCTCTCTATGTAAAAACTCATGTTAAAATCGCATTGTAAAAAAAAACTGTACACATCGTTTTAAAACCAAATAATCCTCAAAACATTTATATATAGACCGACTGAAGGAAGATGGGTCTGCCTTCCTGTACACATGAGACGTGTGTGTGAGAGTTCCCTGGAGGGAATGAATGTCTGCACTGAGAAGCAGCCATGAGGTGAACCCGGACAGTGGATATAACTCTGAGGCTGAAGAGCCTGTGTACTGGACATTGCACAACCTGTGTGACCACAGGATAAGCAGAGTGAAGCTCTGTCATGGACGCTATGCTGTTTATATGAACTTTCTGTTGCTGTTCCTGGTTTATGATGCCTAATAAACCGCATGGACTGTTGGAGTTATGCTAATAAACCTGTGCCGGATGTGATTTATTGGCAGCCAAGTGAGTGTCCCCTACCCGAATGACAGCGCTACCTTACAATATATATCAATGTGAAGCGAAAAAAGAAGAAATATGCAGCATATGCAGCACTCACCGATATAGCTGAAAAACTTTGCGTCTTTATTTCACATAAATTCCATCAATAGATGTGTGGACATGCAGGACGTTAGAGGAATGCTAGGGGAGGGAGGTGCCGGACAACGGCCGTTTCGCAATTACTCGCTTCCATGGGTCCAGGACTGTAAATCACTGAGGAATGACTGAGAATCTGCTGGCAGCAGCATCAGTGATGTCAGTGAAGCCTCCCAGCCTGACCTGAGGTGAACTCATGAGCGTGGGAAAGTGACAGTTCACTTTCCCACGCTGCCGAGTTCATCGCAGGTCAGGCTGTGAGTCTGCGCAGCATTAGTGACTAGCATTGACATCACTGATGCTGCGCAGACTCACAGCCTGACCCCTGGTGAATTCATGAGTGTGAGAAAACTGAAAAAAGTTAATGCACAATGGGAGATTAAATGGATCTAGAAATTGGAAACATTGATAACACAAGGCTTCAATGAAAATTTCACTGTTATACCTTTTCTGTGAACCATGTTTTTGGTTGGCTATATTATGTGTTTTTGTATTGTTTGTGTTTAAGAGATTAATTATTTTGCACACATGACTATTTTCTGTGTCTTTGCATGCATTGTGTTTAATGGTCAAAAACATTTTTAATTCTTTTTAATCAAATACATGTTTATTACTTTGTACTAGGTCTGCACAGTAGTTTTTTTTGTAGTTGCCTTATTTGTTTTTACATTTTATTGCATTTGCAAAAGAAACATAGATAGTGTTTTGATCCTTGCTCTGCCTGAGGATTTTGCATTAGTTTTTGCTCCCTGATTTACGCTCAGTCTGTATGACATTCCTCTGCATCTCTCTTCACTGTCCAGCAGCCACTCCACAGATGTAACCAAGGGTACCCTTTGCTAGTCAAGATCCATGTATGGGGTTAAAGAGTGAAGAACATATTTCCCCTGGGACTTTCAAAGCTTGGTAGGCAGTACAAAGTCTGTCCATGGAAGCCCTTCTAAGGCTTGGTTCACATTAGCGTTTGAGTCCGCAGCGTATCATCCGCATCCGCAAACACATGCAAAAACACATGCAAAATGCATGTTTACGCAACGGTTTTTATGCGCATCATCTTATGCATGATGGAAAAAAAGCTGCTTGTGCATGCATTTGTATGCATTTTGCATGCATTGCGTTGTTTATGCGCATGCGTTTAATATTACATTTGACAAAAATGGGTGTGTCTCATGGGATTTCTATACGTATTTTGAATAACGCATGCGTATCGTACGCATGTGTACGCATGTGTTCCCTTAGAGAAGCGGTTCTCAACCTGTGGGTCGCAACTCCGGCGGGGGTCGAACGACCAAAGCAAAGGGGTCGCCTAAAGCCATTGGAAAATACATATTTCCGATAGCTTTAGCCGCTGAGAAGTCGTGCTACCGTCTGCAGCAGCGCTATTCAGCTAGAACGCATGCCGTTATGGATGCGCGTTCCAAACTGAATGCCTGCGCGCATGTGCAGACATGATTGCATCATCCGTCCGGGGCCTAAGGGGCGGGGGGGAATGCTCCACAGTCCATAGAGGCGCATTATATGTGTCTGGCCCTTGCTGACGTCATTAGTGGGCGGACGCAGCAAGCGCCGGAGGACAGAAGCCTAGGAGGCGGAGAGGCAAGAGGCGGAGAGCCAAGAGAGCCTGCGAGACAGCCTGCTGGTGTAAAAAGGTTAATAATGTAAAAATTACAGTTTTAAAGTAGCCACCAAATTATTTTTTGGATTGGGGTCACCGTAACATGAGGAACTGTATTGTGGGGTCACGGCATTAGAAAGGTTGAGAACCACTGCCATAGAGAGTAATGCGTTTTTTTTTACGCACTCATCCGCATGCGCATGCCTGCGCATATTTGACGAATTTTTGACTCCTCAAAAATGTAACATGTTGCGTTTGCCAGACACCACCACAGACCGCGAAACGACACATGCATATACATCCGCGAGCGAACGCATACAATTGCATGTCCCTGCGTACACCATGTTAAATATATGTATGCATTATGCATGCGGATCTATGTGGATCAAACACTGCGCTCACAGACGCAAATGTGAAACCAGCCTAAGGCCGGGTTCACACTAACCGACACAAAATACGGTCCGTATTTTACATGCATAATACGGATGAATGACTCCTAAATAGTGCTCCGTATGTCATCCGTAAGCAAGGTGTGGTCGCATATTTTGCGCATGTCAGCATGCTTTTTGACTAATAAAAATTTGTCAAAAATTTGGTGTATTTATTTCATTAAATGACTTTTTAATTAATGTCTGTGTGTGGATTTAACCCTTTCTTAGTATAGGGTTAATAATGGATCGGTGTCTTATTGACACCTCTCCATTGTTATACGGCTTAATGTCACCTTACAATCAAATGGTGACATTAACCCTTTGTTATATTAACCCATTCGCCACCGCTACAGGGCAATGGGAATAGAGAGGATAAGTGCCAGAATTGGCACATCTTATAGATGCGCCATTTCTGGGGTGTCTGGGGGCAGATTTTTGTAGCGGGGGGGCAAAAACAATGGTCTCTCTCATGGCTATTAAAATCTGTCCTCACTCACCTGCTTAACCTCTCTGGTTGACAAGTTACAGCAGAAGACCACACATTTTTTTTTTACAACAAATTAACCCCTTAAAATAACACCTACACCTCCCAAATGTTGCACACAAACCCTCATCTAATTATTAGTCAGGAACATATAAAAAAATATGAAGTGAAATGGTTTACTGTATGTAAACCATGTGTCATTTCATGTCGGGTTGGGAATGATTTGACAGAAGCCGGCAATTGAATTAGCGGCTATTCTGCTATGAAGAACTCTGTGAAATATAAATATATATATATATATATATGTGTGTGTCTCAATGACTTGTGTATATATATATATATATATATATATATATATGTATTCTATGTGTATATATCTATTTTGTTTCTTTATTAAACCTGTCAGTGTGAGTTTACTGTATAGCGCACTGAATTGCCGGCTTTTCCAAAAGACGCCGGGTGCGTATTTCTCGCAAGTCACATGTGTGGTCCGTGTGTAATGTGTATTTTTAGCGCACCCATAGACTTTCATTGGCGTAATGCGGGCGTAGTAAGCTGACAATCGCAGCATGCTGCGATTGGCACGGACCGTAGAATACGGACGAGAAATATACGGCTGTTGGGAGCTGCCCCATAGAGAATCATTTGTCCGTGTGTAATGTGTGATTTTAACGCCTCTCACTCGTCCGTATTCCTCTCTAGTGTGACTCCGGCCTAAGACTTGCCAGGCTACCATGATTAGTGCACCCTTACATGCATATCAAAAAATGATAGGCCCAATCAGCATACAGTTACTTGATGCTATATGTTTGCAAGGCAAAAATGGATAAAAAAGGATCAAGAGCTGTACAAAAATTAGCATTTAATAAAATTTTATTAGGGCATACATTTTTATTAGGACTCAAATACAAAAGACACATAGAACTTAAACTGATCCACTTCGATAAGTGACTAGAAATACTGTACAGGAAAGATGTATATCTTTGTACCGTGTTAGCCAGTGGATAGAAAAATATTCAGGATTGAGAGTCCTCAGTAGTTGATACCATGTTTATATTTATGTTTCTCCCTCTCCCATATTGATAGTTCTGCTTCACGTCACTTGTCTTATCTATTGCATTTTTTCTAGGCTGTATTGTGCATAAATATGTGACTCTTCAGATGTTGTATTAGTCTAGCCTGATGAAGAGACCTGAGTAGTCTCGAAAGCTTGCAATGTGTTACCATCTTTTCAGTTAGCCATTAAAAGGTATCAACTACTGAGGACTCTCAATCCTGAATATTTTTTAGAAATACTGTATGAAGCCAAAGAGGTATTGAGATGGGTATGGTTACTGATGCATTTCAGCTTATTCATAGGGTAGCTCTGATGTTTTTTGCTTTATTATTTGTATAGCTAAGACTATTTGGTCGCTTTTTTCAGTTTTGTTCTGAGGTCGAACGATAAAAAAGCAACAATTCTGGTATTGTTTTTCATATCTTTTTTTACATCGTTCAAAAAATATTAACATAGTTTGTTGGCAAGGATCATTACAGACATGCAGTACCGAATATGTATTGTTTTTTAGGGGCTTTTATTGAGAAAAGAGCAAGGTTGCTTTTTTTTGTTTGTTGTTGTTTTAAATTTAAGATACATTTTTATTTTAAACAGACAGCCATTGTTATTCCCTCAGGGGAACTTGAACATCCGATCCTACATAGGTACTGCAGTTCATTACCTTATCATGTTAGTGCTATACTGACAGGAAGCCTATTAGATAATGCCTCAGGATCAACACAGAGAAAATTGCCCATAAAATAGAAGTAGTTTACTAATTGTTATTGAGGACGATGTGGCGAGTACTCAGCAATATATCTGGTCCTGGTTTCTAGCTCCTAATAAAAGGTTGGCTATTATCAAAATTCACTTACAATTCCTTGCATCCTTGTCAGGGACTTACTTGTATATCCCACCGCTGCCACCAATATGTCAGAGATTCACTTGTCTATCCCACTTCTGACACAAATATGTCAGGGTTTAGGGGGAAGGTTGCCCCCAAAGGTTAAGAATTTACTTATTTTATATATATTGTCGTGGGATATGTAAACCCACACAACTTTTGTTTCCACTTTCAGTTCCAGTTAGAAACTTGCAGCTCCCTGACGCCCCCCTTACTCTCAGGCCACTCAGGGAACTACACCTAGGATAAGTAGTCTCCAGAAAGGTTGCTTTCCCGTGTACTGGCTATTGAGCACTCTGCAGTAAGGGCGGTATGTATATACCCAGTCACAGGCAGGAAATACACACTGCCAGGGTCTCCCAAATTCCCCTGAACACTTTGCTGCCACCAGCTCCTTGTTTGATATTAAAACCAATATCAGGTCAGGAACCCCCCCACAAGATAGCGTAGTTTAGCACGGAGAACATGGTGGTTTGTTCATAGAGCAAGGAAAGCGAAACTAGTAAATTTTATACATTTACTCCAAATGTATAGTCAGTGTTTACAAAAATGCAAAAGATATTACAAAAGGAGACAAAATACATTATATAGAAACAGTTACAAATAAAAGAGTAGTAAAATAAGAACTTACTACTAGAGATGAGTGACTTTGCCTTTTTTCGGGTCGAGTCGGGTTTCATGAAACCCGACTTTCTTAAATGTCGGGTCAAACGAAATCGGCCGACTATAGGGAAAAGTTGGGGTCCGACTGAAACACGAAACCCAATGCAAGTCAATGGGGAAGCAAAGTCGACAGAGAGTGGAGGACAGTAAACACAGCTACTGTCCCAATTTCAATGCCAACGACATCAATTCTTATTACTTAAGCCTGGCAACCTTCATTTACTTTATAATAATAGTCACGCATTGAAAACTGGGGGTTATTTGGCTAAAGTTGTGAGGGGTAGGGCTGGTGCCAGGTTTTCGTGTGCCCTGGGCCAAAGAGTGTCAGTGCACCCTTTTAACACATGCCACAATTCATAATGCTTCAATACGGCACAGAAATATAGGTATAGTACAATGAAAAATACTTCACTGCTTACAAGACATGAATGATATCTATTTTAAATTCTACAATAGCTCAAAAAACAGACACCTAGTGTGCCATACAGAATAATGAGCCCCATATATTTCTCCATACAGAATAATTGGTCCCATATAATGTTCCATACTGTATATGATGAGCTCCACATAAAGCTACAGTATATGCTGGTCCCCATGGATAAAGCTCCACTGTCTTATGGGCCCAAATAATGCTCCACATATAATGGGCCCCATTTCTAATGCTCCAGTGTATAATGGGCCCCGTAAATGCTGCTCCTGTGTCTGATGTCCCCCATTTGGAATGCTCCAGTATATGATGGGCCAAATGGATGATGCTCCAGTGTATGATGGGCCCCATATATCATTCTCCAGTGTATGATGGGCCCCATATATCATTCTCCAGTGTATATTGCACCCCAAAAATTGCTCCCAAGATTTAAAAAAATTAAATACCTCTCCTCGCTGGGCACTGCTCTACTCTGGACTCCTCAGCATTGCCATCTTCAAGCTCTCTTCACTTGTACTGCTTTGGTAGAGGGCATACAGACGTGATGTCATCGCGCTCTGTAACCTGAATGTCACTGTCAGAAAAGACGTCACGGCGGTGGAGCAGGGAGAAGTAAGAATTGCAAGTGCTGTGGCCCTGAGCAAGCATGGGGTCCCACTCGTGGGCTACGTCACTGGCACAGGGCCCCTCATAGTACGACGGTATGTCTGACGGCGAGTGGGCCCTCCCACAGGCAGAGACACTTTTGCATACTATGAGGGGCCCTGTGCCACTGCCATCACCCACGTATGACCCCCCACCTGCTCAGGGAACCGGCACTTTCATCTGCACCTTCCTCTGTGTCACCGTGTAAGGTGGTATAGTATGCGGGAAGGGGCACCTGAGTTTCATCAGTGTCACATTCTGGCTCTGTAGAGTGCGAGGGGAATGTAGTGCTGTGGTTCAATGTACCAGCAGAATCATCTAGCAGTGGCTGTGCATCAGTGCATTCCATTTCCGATTCATGTTGGACTGGGGAACTCAGGATTTCACTTGATAACACAGGCATGGCATGTGAAAAGAGCTACATGGAGTAATCTGAAGTGTGGGCTGCCGCATCCTTCACTTTTGGTGGGGGTGAAGGAGACAAGGAAAGGGGTGGTTCCTGACCAGAAGCCTGCACTGACGACTCAGTGCTTGCATTTTTTTAAACTTCAGAAGAGGAGGAGATAGAGCTGGAGGCTGTTTCGGCAATGTAAGGCAAAACCAGTTCCTGATACTCTGGCTTTAAAAGCAGTTTACCTACTCCCAGAAAAGGGAGCCTTAAAGGCCTTCTTGTGCCAGATGATGATGCAGGCTCAACACCTCCTGCCTTAGCAGGGCTCAGCTAGAAAGACGGAGGCTGAGGTAACTTTAAGTGCCTCAGTCGCAGCCGCATTCAATACTCAAAAAGGTAGCAGTTGGAATAAAGGACCCCGGGACCTGACCCACGTTGCCCGGTGTGATCCGTGGCTGGCGGCATGGGACACAGCGAAGGCGCACAGCAGGAAGGAAGGGAGAGATCAGCGCAGAGACATGGCGTAGAAAGGATACACAAGGAGGAGTCTTGAACAGGTGTTCCTGATCTACCTTGGGGTTTGCTGGACCCCTCCCTCGGAGGACACAGTACCAAGTGGGTCATTTTGTGCACAAAACTTTTGAGGAAAAACTCAGAAACTGTACCCAACTGTGTCCTTGGTGTCTTTTAGAACTCACCTGCTACACACGCTACACTCACCGATATGATAAACAAATGATGAAAAAATGGAAAAACATTTTCAAAACATCTCGATTTATTCAGTATTGCGTATAAATGCCACGTGCAGAAATCACCGCACTTAAGCTTTAAGCTGCTATAAATATAGTTATTAATGTATATTTGAGGAATGTTCTGCCGCTATGAATGCACTTGGGAAAATCATCAAGATCCGCAGCAGGCAGCTCCCTTTGCAATTGCTGATGTCCCAGATGTGCTTGATGCGAGGTAAGTCCGGAGACACTGCAGGCCATGACAGAACGTTTAGGCCGTGCCGTCTGCTCACAGTAGCATGAGCAACAGGAAGTGAGAGAGCATCGAAAGCTCTGATTTCCTCTGAATGTCAGTTATGTCTAAAGAAGGAGAGAGTGAAATGGAAACTGATTGGCTGCAGGACTTGTGTGACATAATATTACGTAAGTCCTGGGACGTTTCTGGTAGTGAGTATAGCTAATATGATTTTATAAGGGGTTAATTTACTGATTGAGAGGGGGTTTTGTCGGAGTAGTGAACAACTCCTTTAAATTAGATGCAGGTTCTGGCTATATAACAAATCGGTCTTCCACCACATCTAAAGTGGACTGTGCTCCCCAGCACCCTCCGTACATTGGAACCAAAAATGCGACTTAAAGATGTATTATTTCTTAACATACAGGAACACCTAAATGCAGTAATATATCTTATTGCAATAAAAGGTTACTGTCATAATCCATTTTTGGATCTGTGGCAGATTGGGCTCTCATATCAAAACTTTTTAACCCCTTCACCCCCAAGGGTGGTTTGCACGTTCATGACCGGGCCAATTTTTACAATTCTGACCACTGTACTTTTATGAGGTCATAACTCTGGAACGCTTCCATGGATCCCGGTGATTCTGACATTGTTTTCTCGTGACATATTGTACTTCTTTATAGTGGTAAAATTTCATTGAAATAACTTGCGTTTATTTATGAAAAGAATGGAATTTTGGCAAAAAATTTGAAAATTTCGCAATTTTCCAACTTTGAATTTTTATGCCCTTAAATCACAGAGATACGGCACACAAAAAACTTGATAACTAACATTTCCCACATGTTTGCTTTACATCAGCTCAATTTTGGAACCAAAATTTTTTTTTTTTAAGGAAATTATAAGCGTTAAAATTTGACCAGCGATTTCTCATTTTTACAACACTTTTATTTTTAGGACCACATCACATTTGAAGCCACTTTGAGGGGTCTATATGATAGAAAATACCCAAAAGTGACACCATTCTACAAACTGCACCCCTTAAGGTGCTCAAAACCACATTCAAGAAGTTTATTAACCCTTTAGGTGCGTCACAGGAATTTTTTTGAATATTTAAAAAAAAATGAACATCTAACTTTTTTTCACAAAAAAAATACTTCAGGTTCAATTTTTTTTATTTTACCAAGGGTAACAGGAGAAATTGGACTGCAAAAGTTATTGTGCAATTTGTCCTGAGTACGTTGATACCTGATTTGTGGGGGGGGAACGACTGTTTCGGCGCATGGCAGAGCTCAGAATGGAAGGAGCGCCGTTTGACTTTTTCAATGCAAAATTGGCTGGAATTCAGATCGGACGCCATGTCACGTTTGGAGAGTCCCTGATGTACCTAAACAATGGAAAACCTCATTTTGGAAACTAGACCCCCCCAAGGAACTTATATAGATATGTGGTGAGAACTTTGAACCCACAAGGGCTTTACAGAAGTTTATAACGTACAGCGGTACAATTAAAAAATCATATTTTTTCCACAAAAATGATCTTTTCACCCCAATTTTTATTTTCCCAAGGGTAACAGGATCCAAAAGTTATTGTGCAATTTGCCCTGAGTACGCTGATACCCCACATGTGGGGGTAAACCACTATTTGGGCGCATGGCAGAGCTTGGAAGGGAAGCAGCGCCATTTGACGTTTTTGGCTGGAATTGAGATCAGACACCATGTCGCGATTGGAAAACCCCTGATGTACCAAAACAGTGGAAACCCCCACAAATGACACCATTTTGGAAACTAGACCCCCTAAGGAACTTATCTAGATGTGTGGTGAGAACTTTGAACCCCCAAGGGCTTCACAGAAGTTTATAACATACAGCCGTATAATTAAAAAATCATATTTTTTCCACAAAAATGATCTTTTCACCCTCAATTCTTATTTTTCCAAGGGTAACAGGACCCTAAAAGTTATTGTGCAATTTGTCCTGAGTACGCTGATACCCCACATGTGGGGGTAAACCACTATTTGGGAGCATGGCAGAGCTCGGAAGGGAAGCAGCGCCATTTGACGTTTTTGGCTGGAATTGAGATCAGACACCATGTCGCGATTGGAAAACCCCTGATGTACCAAAACAGTGGAAACCCCCACAAATGACACCATTTTGGAAACTAGACCCCCTAAGGAACTTATCTAGATGTGTGGTGAGAACTTTGAACCCCCAAGGGCTTCACAGAAGTTTATAACGCCCGGGCGTGAAAATAAAAAATTCGTATTTTTTCCACAAATATGATCTTTTAGTCACCATTTTTTTATTTTCCCAAGGGTAACAGGAGAAATTGAACCCCAAAAGTTGTTGTCCAATTTGTCTTGAGTACGCTGACACCCCATATGTGGGAGAAAACTACTGTATGGACACACGTCAGGGCTCGGAAGGGAAGTAGTGACGTTTTGGAATGCAGACTTTGATGAAATGGTCTGCGGGTGTAATGTTGCCTTTGGAGAGTCCCTAATGTACCTAAAGTGGAAACACCCACAAATGACCCCATTTTGGAAACGAGAACCCCTAAGGAACTTATCTAGATGTGTGGTGAGCACTTTGAACCCCCCCAAGGGCTTCACAGAAGTTTATAATGCCCGGGTATGAAAATAAAAAAATCGTATTTTTTCCACAAACATGATCAATTAGTCCCCAATTTTTTTATTTTCCCAAGGGTAACAGGAGAAATTGAACCCCAAAAGTTGTTTTCCAATTTGTCCTGAGTACGCTGATGCCCCACATGTGGGAGAAAACTACTGTATGGACACACGTCGGGGCTCGGAAGGGAAGCAGTGACGTTTTGGAATGCAGACTTTGAGGGAATGTTCTGCGGGTGTCATGTTGCCTTTGGAGAGCCCCTAATGTACCTAAACAGTGGAAACCCCCCACAAATGACCCAATTTTGGAAATGAGACCCCCTAAGGAACTTATCTAGATGTGTGGTGAGCACTTTGAACCCCCAAGGGCTTCACAGAAGTTTATAATGCCCGGGAATGGAAATAAAAAAATCGTATTTTTTCCACAAACATGATAAATTAGTCCCCATTTTTTTCATTTTCCCAAGGGTAACAGGAGAAATTGGACCCCAAAAGTTGTTGTCCAATTTGTCATGAGTACGCTGACACCCCATATGTGGGAGAAAACTACTGTATGGACACACGTCGGGGCTCGGAAGGGAAGCAGTGACGTTTTGGAATGCAGACTTTGATGGAATGGTCTGCGGGTGTCATGTGCGTTTGGAGAGCCCCTGATGTACCTAAACTATTGAAACTCCCCACAAGTGACCCCATTTTGGACACTAGACCCCCCACGGAACTTATCTAGATGTGTGGTGAGCACTTTGAACCCCCAAGTGCTTCACAGAAGTTTATAACGCTCGGACGTGAAAATAAAAAAATCATTTTTTTCCACAAAAATGATATTTTTGCCCCCAATTTTTTTATTTTCCTAAGGGTAACAGGAGAAATTGGACCCCAAAAATTGTTTTGCAATTTGTCCTGAGTAGGCTGATACCCTACATGTGGGGGTAAAACACTGTTTGGGCGCATGGCAGAGCTTGGAAGGGAAGGAGCACCATTTGACTTTTTCAACTCAGAATTGGCTGGAATTGAGATCAGACGCAATGTTGCATTTGGAGAGCCCCTGATGTGCCCAAACAGTGGAAACCCCCAATTCTAACTCCAACCCGAACCCCAACACATCCCTAACCCTAATCTCAGCCCTAACCCTAACCCTAGCCCTAACCCTAACCCTAGCCCTAACCCTAGCCCTAACCCTAACCCTAATGGAAAAATGGAAATAAATACATTTTTTTTATTTTATTATTTTTCCCTAACTAAGGGGGTGATAACGGGGGGTTTGATATACTATTTATGGTGGTTTTTATGTTTGGCAGCTGTTGCACGCTAAAAGACGCTTTTTATTGTAAAAATAGTTTTTGCATCACCACATATTGAGAGCTATAATTTTTCCGTACTTTGACCCACCGAGTCATGTGAGGTCTTATTTTTTGCGGGACGAGTTGACGTTTTTATTGGTACCATTTTTGGGCATGTGACATTTTTAAATCGCTTTTTATTCCGATTTTTGTGATGCAGAATGAACAAAAACCAGCATTTCATGAATTTCTTTTGGGGGGGTGAGTTTACACCGTTCCGCATGCGATAAAATTGATAAAGGGGTTTTATTCTTTGGGTCAGTACGGTTACAGCGATACCTCATTTAGGTCTTTTTTTATGTTTTGTCGGTTTTATGCAATGAAAACTATTTTATATAAAAAATAATTATTTTTGCATCGCTTTATTCTGCGAGCTATAACTTTTTTAATTTTTTGCTGATGATGCTGTGTTGTGGCTCGTTTTTTGCGGGACAAGCTGACGTTTTCAGCGGTACCATGGATATTTATATGCGTCTTTTTGATCGCGCGTTATTACACTTTTTGTTTGGCGGTATGATAATAAATCATTATTTTTTGCTTCGTTTTTTATTTTTATTTTTTAAGGGGTTCGCTAAAGGGGTTAACTAATTGGACAGTTTTATAGGGCGGGTCGTTACGGACACGGCAATACCTAATATGTGTACTTTTATTGTTTTTTTTTTTTATTTCCAAAAAATGGATTTATTTGGGGGAATATTTTTTTTTTTCTAATTTATTTGGTGATTTTTTTAAATTTATTTTAACACTTTTTTTTATTTTTTTTTAACTTTATTAAATAGTCCCAGGTGGGACATCACTGTCCTGTGATAGATAGCAACACGACAGGTGATGGTGCTGGAACCCGGAGGGGCAGCAGAAGGAACAAGAGCCAATGGCACTACCGAGGTACAGGAACCTGGTGACTAAGCAGGAGGTACCTGTGCTAGAAAGCACTACCAAGGACCAGCAGATGTTGCTGGAACTCGGATACCGGGATTGAGGCACCGAAGCCAAAGGCACTGCCGAGAACCAGCTGACGGTGCTGGAACCCGGAGGGGCAGCAGAAGGAACAAAAGGCAATGGCACAACCGAGGACCAGCTGACGGTACTGGAGCCCGGTGACTAAGCAGGAGGTACCTGTGCTTGAAAGCACTACCAAGGACCAGCAGATGTTGCTGGAACTCGGATACCGAGATGGAGGCACCTAAGCCAAAGGCACTGCCGAGAACCAGCTGACGGTGTGACTTGTTTGCGCCTGAAGCAGCTGGTACTCCATTACTGCTGCCTGCTGCTCACACAACCGCTCCAACATATGTAACGTTGAATTCCACCTGGTGGGTAGGTCACATATGATGCGATGTTCCGGAAGGTGGAATCGGCGCTGCAGAGCTGCAATACGCGATCTTGCCATGCTGGAACGCCGCAAGTGAGCGCACTCTATGCGGACCTTGTGCAGCAGTGCATGAAGATCTGGATAGTCCCTCAGAAAGCTCTGCATGACCAAGCTGAGCACATGTGCCAGACATGGGATGTGAGTGAGGTTGCCTAGGCCCAGAGCTGCCACCAGATTTCGGCCATTGTCACACACTACCAAGCCTGGCTGGAGATTCGCTGGCACAAACCACACGTCGCTCTCCTGCTTGATGGCATTCCAGAGCTCCTGCGCTGTGTGGCTTCGATTCCCCAAAGAAATTAATTTCAGTACGGCCTGTTGACGTTTGGCCACGGCTGTGCTCATATCGGTCGTAACAGGTAAGCGTTCATGGGTCCATGTGGAGGAAGACCGTGACGGCTCCTGCAGCACTGATTCTGAGGAATTGGAGTATGAGGAGGAGTCAATGTGTACAGACTGGATTCCTGCAATCCTTGGAGTTGGCAGAACACATACAGCGCCACTCTCAAGATCTGTACCCGGCTCCACAACATTGACCCAATGAGCTGGAGGAAGAGGCTACAACACGAGCTGAAGAGGTGGTAGGTGGTGCTGTAGGTTGGCCTATGTCTTCAGTGTGTCTTTGTAAGTCCACCACATGCTTGGTCTGCACATGTTTCCACATATTTGTGGTATTGAGGTTGCTGACACTTTTCCCTCTTTTGACTTTCTGATTACACAGCTTGCATTTGACAAAGCAAATGTCATCTGTAACTGTGTCAAAAAAGGACCATGCACTGCAAGTCCTGGGAGCGCCCGTTTTGGGTTTTGGAAGTGGAATGCTCCTAATGGATGCCGAAGTGGAGGCTACAGGCAACCAAGTCTGCCCCCTCCCTCTCCCTCCTGTTTTGGCCATTCGGGGAATCTCTTCCTCAGAGCTGCTCCCACCACCTTCCTGTTCCTCACGCCATGATGGGTCAAGGACCTCATCATCTACACTCCCCTCTTCAAACACCTGCTTCTCCTGGGCAGTCTCGTCAGCACAGTACGCACCAGAAAGTGGCACCTGAGTCTCATCATCTGATGCATACTGAGGTGTGCTGACCATAGGCACTGGCCCACCCGCCTCTTCAGATTCAGAGGGACAAAGCAGTTGCGCATCACTGCATACTCCCTCTTCTTCACATTCTAGAATACTGCTTGGCTGGCCCCCTGTTTCCAAGCCAAGAGATTCAGAGAACAGAAGTAGAGATGGCTCCTGTCCAGGGCTTTCTGACTGCCTGGGCAATTTGGCAGGTGGTGAAGAGACAGATGGTTGCTCTTCAGTGCTCTGGCCCTGAGAGGATGTGGAAGTAATTGAAGTCGATGCGTTAGCTGCCATCCATCCGACAACGGCTTCAATTTGTTCATCCCGCAGCAGTGGCATACGGCGAGGTCCTACAAAGCTGCGCATAAAGGACTGTTCCCTGGTAAAACTGGGGGATGCTGAGTCACTGGTGCCCACAGCAAGCACAGAATCCCCACGTCATCTCCCTGCTGAAACTCCACACCCATGACCACGTGCCTTACTCCCTGCCTTCTTCATCTTGGTAGACTGATAAAGATAGGCAGAAAAGTACAAAGGGGGGCTTAGTGTGCTTATTCCTGAACAGCTGATAACAGGTATAAGAAACACTAATTTTATAAAGTGTGTGGACTACACTTTAATATGAGCTAATGTGGCCTACACAACTGTCAAGTGGAATGTTTGGTGAACTTTATTTACGTGTTTTTTTTTTCAAAAAAACAAAAAGGATGTGACCAAAGATGTGAATGCAATAGTATCACAAACGTTTTGGAGCTATTACAATGCAGGAAGGTAACCTACAATGCAATAGATGAGGCTCCAAAAAATAGGCTAATACTAATCTGGCTGGGGCTGCAGGGCACAAGCCAGAAAAAAGGCTCCTCTATCTACTCCTATATAGTGTTTGCAACCAATCTAGCTGGATACAGATGGAAGCACACTAATAGGAAAAATTCATGAAAAATGATCAGCACTACAGCAAAAAAGAACAATGTATGAGGCAGTGACGCACGCTGAGCGGACTACAACCAGAGGTGGGTGCAGAACAGACTACAGCGTGAGCTGCACTCACACGCAGAGACCTCACAGACAGCCGTGAACAGTGCAGAGAACTGTGCACTAGCACTGAAAGGCTGCAGAAAGGCTCTGCTGTCTACTCCTATATAGTGTTTGCAACCAATGTAGATGGATATGGATGGATGCACACTAATAGGAGAATTAATGAAAAATGAGCAGCAATAAAACAAAAATAAATATGCATGAGGCAGTGATGCACACTGAGCGGCCTACAACCAGAGGTGGCTGCAGGACACACTTCAGCATGAGCTGCACTCACACAGACCTTGCAGACAGCTGTGAACAGCGCTGCAAGGCAAAAGAAAGCTTCTCACAGGGGTTGCTAAACTAGCCTGGGTAAAGTACATCTAGTAAATCGATATTTCTAACTGTCCCTCAGAGTCACAAGAGCAGCGTCCTGTCCCTAACTGAATTCACAGCAGAGTGAACCCAAAATGGCGGCGGCGGCTTTAATAGTGCATCATGACATCATTTCAGCAGCCAATCACAGCCATGCCATTTGTTAACATGCCTACATGCCTAACAGGATGTGCCCACACTTCTTAGGATTCCTCATTGGCTGAATCAAATCAAACTGGCTCATAGCATTATGGGAACTTCCGATTCCGGTATTCGATATGCTTAAAGTATCGGAACTCAGTATCGGAATTCCGATACTGTGAATATCGGCCGATACCCGATATTTGCGGTATCGGAATGCTCAACACTACTAAACACTGTACTGGAAATTACAGTGAAGAAGCTTTAGCTCTCTCCCACCGATCCTTAGAGATCATAGATTGATAGTTTTACTCAACAGTATTTAGAGATTTCTTTTATACATTAAGTCAAATTAATCTTTCCTCACAGATTTTGCAACAGGCAGTAAGCTATGTTGCATAGCAGATACGAGTTTGCGGACAACACCTTCCCATTTGTGCTACAATAGACTGCTAATGTCAATGAAATATTGAAGCCACTTGCCTTCATCATTGGTTTGTAGCACATATAGAATATGCTTCCAATTTCATGTGCAATAACCATGTTCATATATCTAACTCTATGTTATCTATATATTCATAACCTGCAGTAGGCTTTTTGATTGAGCTTCCATCTTCACTCCTTTCTTGCATACATTGCAATTCTCTTGCTGCTCACGAGATGAGAAATAGAAAGACTAAAGACTCGTTAAATCAACCAGGCATGTAATGCAATGAGGGGCTTAAAGTGGAAGGAGGCTTCTCACAAGGTCAAATGGGAAGATGATCCATGAAAAGTTTCTATTTAGTTTTCCCAATGTTCCAGTGAAAAGAGTAGTAGCATCTTCAGGTTGTTTCCGTCATAAGAGGAAAAGTAATGTGAAAAAAACAGTTGCAACATTTGGTTTTCCACTTGGTAAAGACACTGGTTTGGAGTTGAAACATGAAAAAAAATTCTCATCATCTTTTCTGAAGAATTGATTTACTTCAGCAGTGCAGCCCACCTATGCATTCATCCAACTGGATCGAGTCTTTCTGTTTTGGCTGAAGGAATGACCTCATGACAACCATTACTAGCAGATATCATGAGGTCAGTGAATCAATTTATTGGTGATGTCACTGATTGCAGTCACAACACAGAGCCTGGAGCAGCAGCAGAGAGCCGGAACTGGACTGAAAGAAGAGTACCTGCTCTGCCTGCTATTTTATATGTATAAAAGAATTTGTTGACCCCTTTGGTTGAAGGGGAAAACCATTTGAAAAAACTTGCAAATTGTTATTCTGAATTCACTAACCCCTAGGCAAAACATTAAGTATGGCTTGACTAAAGTTCTAAACCCACTAATTTACATTTGCTTTGAATTATCAGGACTAGCATTTTACATGCCATTTCACATGGCATTTAGACTTTTACAACTCCCAAAATTTTAAAATTTGACCAAAAGTTATTCCTTTTAGTGGCAGATGCTCGCCTTTCTGTTTTTTTATGCAGAGGCAGTGCAAATAGAAGAAGCCTGGGCATTTCACACCAGGTGATGCAAAGATCAATAATAACTGTAGAGTATGAAGAGCTTTGTTCTTTCCAAAGTGATAAAGCTAAAGCAATAATTTTTTCACGAATGTTCCAAAAATTACTCCTATATTTAGGCAGCAGAAATTGGTGTGCAGATTAAAAGTGACAGTTTTCAACTTTGAGTGAAAGAAAATATTCTTTTTTTTAACTTCCATGACAGGTTTGATCTTTTCAAAATTACTAAAAAACTATAATGGACTTTTTTGAAGCCATCCAAAAAATTATCCCCTAAAAGTGAAGTAAAGACCTAGCTATAATCGTGCTGTAAAACAGATTATATTGATACCTTTTGGTAAATAAATCAGCTTTGTGGTTCTTTTTTAAACACCATTTGACGTTTTCTGCTAATTACATTTTGGTGCAAAGGAGCCGGACAGTGCAGGGGGTCTTCTCTGTGATTCCTGTCACCTCCATCTGTCTCTGGTGTTTGAATGAATGGAGGCTTCTGAGAGTTCAAAGAAAGAGGCAGATCATTACCAGACTGGAGCCAAGTGGAAGCATCAGGAAATCCCAGGGAGGGAGCAGAAGAGTCAGTGCACAATTCTGTCCCAGCACACCGAAATCTAATTAGCAGAAAACTTAATATGGTGTTAAAGAAGAAACACAAAAATTATTTCTTCACCACAGGTATCAATGTGATCAGTGTTACACAGCTATTACAGCCAGGTCATTACCTCTTATTGCAAAATTGTGCTCACAGGTACTCTGCAAAAGTGAAAACGCAATGGCTTATCAACAAGCCAGTAAAAAAATTAGCACTATTTTGGGAGTTGTTTCATATTTGTGCATCCTAAGGAAGGTATTCTTCCCAACAGTAGTATTTCATAGCACTATAAAACACAGTGGACAACCTGGAAATGTGTGGCTTGCAAGACTGTGCAGTGGCAAGAGCTGCATGGTAAAAAAAAAATGACAGGTCAGGCGAGGACATACCAGTAGTCAGGAACACGTGTTTAGGGATTTAATAGGGTTTTTTCCCATCTGAGGTCCCACCTTCCTGTATTTCTGTGACCCTTGTGTTTTAGACATGGTTATTTCTTTGTTTGATATTTATTTAAAAACATTTTTTAGATGATCTTCCATCCCAAGGACATGTACATGGGTTGCCCTCCCAGGGCTGTGGGGTACTTGGTACTGGGCCGGTGTCAGCGGGATGTGTCACAGCAGTGGTGACCCGATCCATGGCCCTGGGCGCCCAAACAATGGGGGAATTTGTATTGTAGTTAGTATGAATGAATAGTTCGTGACGCCACCTGTGGTGTTCGGCAAGTGAGGTGTTAAGCTGACGCTGCTTGCAGATCCTCTGGGGCTGGTGGTGTGTGGCAGCCAAGATGGTGAAGCTCCCCACAGGTGGAGCTGTAGCCCCAGGGCAGTGTAGGTGTAATGAATGAGGAGAGGCACAGGCAGTGTAGGAGCTGGTACCCAGATGTAGTGGTGCTGAGGATGTAGGCGCGATAATGAATGGAGGACTCCGGGGCTTGTAGTTCCAAAGCTTTACTCACAGTCTGCAGTGCACACAGGTGCCTGCCTCCGGGCCGTGTCCTCCAGGTCAGAGACTCAGTCAACCTCCAGGCAAGAAGGTAGGCTCCCCTCCAACACTCCGCCAACATGTACCTTTCTGAACGTCTCCTCTATAGCACCTTAAAGTGTGAAGATCTCCTAGTACTGAGCTACACTGGAGTTCCTCTCATCAGATGTTCCCAAGAACTCTACTTGTACGGCAGACAGCTGTAGCCTGCTTCGGGGACACCCTTCTCCTGAGTCCCGGCTCTCTCTCCAAATGCTGTTGTGCCCCAAGTCTTAGATGGGAGTAGTGCATTTATAGTCAACTACTCCACCGGTGTCTGCTGCAGAACCATAAGTGTCCATACAACCTCGGGGACCGGGCCCCGGCCTTGCGCTTAGAACCTATAGGCAGGGTGCTTCCTTCCAACCCACATCCTCTCTGTTCTATTCTCCTTCGTTCCGTACTATTCTCTCTTTCTAATGGATGCTTAGGTTACAGATCAGTGTCCTTCCTCCTTCCTTCCTTTCCCGTGCCAGCTGGCTCAGGTCACTGAGGCAGCTGCAGCACGCCTTCCTCTATCCCTTCTTCCAGGGATCCCCACTCCTCTCCGAGTGGCTTCCTTGATGGACTCCCCCTGAGGGACTGACCTTGCAGACTGACCTCTAATTCTAAACCTTCCCAGTCTTTTATCTATCCTAACTCCACCCACCTCCCAGCACGTCCAGTGTTCCAAGCAGGGAACCACCAAAGGTGCTCTTCTACTCTCTAAGCACTGAGCTGCAATGTGGTTGTGCAGAACTACCTTGGTGTGTGGGGTGTAAGTGTTGGAGCATGGAAAGGAGTTCCTACCTTACCTGGATGGTGGGGCACTACACCTTAGGAGAAGGTGCAGTACCTCTGTGGCGACTGAGCCTCAGGGGCGCCACATACATACAACTTGAATAATCCAATACAGGGGAAATATACCTACTTTATTTGAACTTACACTCCATTACTGTTTGACATTAGTGCTCTGTAACCCCTTCACTCATGGGCCATTTTCCATCTTTTCCTCCCTTTTTCCCAAGAGCCATAACTTTTATATTTTTCCATCAATATGGCCATATGAGGGCATGTTTTTTTGCGAGACAAGTTGTATTTTTTAATCACATAATTGATTTTACCATATAATGTACAAGAAAATACAAAAAAATTCCAAGTGCGGTACAAAAAAAATTGCAATTCTACAACATTTTTGGGGTTCAGTAAAACAGACCTGGTAGTATGATTATCCAGATAAGTACAAGACCCATATCCTGAAAAATGAAAACATTTACATGTTTGGTATCTGCATAAAGGCTTATTTTTTGCACCCTGAGCTGACATTTCTACTGATATCAGTTTGAAGTAGATACAATGTTTTCATTTCCTTTCAGTGCATTTTATTGCAATATTATGTTTACCAGTCGGATTAATTTATTTTGTTTTGATAGATTGGACATTTCTGAATACAGCAATATAAAAATTTGAAAACAAAAATGTGTTGTTTGATTTTTAATCGGGCAAAAAAGCGTGATTTGAAATTTAGGTTTTTTTCATATTTTTAAAAACTTTTTTGATTAATTTAATAGCCCACTTAGAAGACTTGAAGCTGCGATTGTCCAGTCGCCTGTGCTATGCATAGCGGGGCTTCAAAACAGGGACAGATCTCTTGGATGGAATATAAATTCCACTATGTACATCAATAAGTGTTATGGTGCAATGGAAGCAGACTGAGCCCATCAGTTGCTGTCAGAGACTGCATCATCATGATGTTGCTGAAGTGAGTCATGTGACAGATATTACATCCTCCACTTACTCACCACTAATATGCTCTCCTAAAGGCAAAGGAGAGAGAGACCTAGTATGACTTGGGTTTATCAATACTCCTGTTGGGATGGTTGCTACCAGCAGTGCCAGTGGTGCTAGCAGCTCCCATATTTTATGCCAAAGTAGGATGCTTTCTCATGCTGCTTCTCTCATGCTACCAAGTCTGTTGCTCGTGCTACTTTTTAATTTAACATACATCTGACATATATTTTAACAAAAATATAACATTTGCATAGTTTATAAAAATGTATTACCACACTTTGTCAACCCTTGAAAAATATGGAATCAATCATAACTTCATAATTGATAGGCATAGTACGTTCAAAGACCTGAAGGCCAACCTGGACCAGTCTGGGGTCATGGTTTCAACATGGTTTCATGCAATAAACTTAGCAAAGCTTTATGGGTGAAGACCAAGGAAGAAACCACTTCTGAAGAACAGACATAAAAAGAAACAACTGATCTTTGCCAAAAAGTACCCTGACAAACCACAATTATTCTGGAAAAATGTTCTTTGGACAGCTGAAACAAAAATAGAACTTTTTGGCAATGCAAAGCGACAGTTTGTTTACAGACGGTGCAATGAAGCTTAAAAGGAAAAGAACACTATACCAACAGTTAAGCATGGTGGAGGATCCATAATGCTGTGGGGCTGCTTTGCTGCATCTGGTAGTGGAGGTCTTGACCATATCACAGAAATCATGAAATCAGAGAATTATCAAGAGATTTTAGAGCAAAATGTCCTACAGTGTAAGAAAGCTTGTTTGAGTTGAAGATTTTGAGTGTTCCAGCAAGGCAATGGCCCTAACCACATATCCAAAAGTACACAGGAATGGCTGAAAAATAAAAAAAATTGACTGTTTTAAAAATGTCCATCATTGAATTTTGACTGCAATCCCAATTGTGAGGTAGCGCTGTTATTCAGATAGAGAATCCTCGCTAGGCAGCGAATAAAACACATCTGGCACCGGGTTTTCCATACAACATAACATAGTCCATGTGGATTATTCCGGCTTCATAAACCACAGCACCAACATAAACTTCACATTACAGCATAGCGTTCATTATAGAGCTTCACTCTGGTTATCGTTATATCACACAGGTTAAGCAAATGTCCATTACACAGGCTCTTCAGCCTCAGTGTTATCTCACCCCGTCAGGGTCACTCATGGTTCCTTCACCATCATGCGGCAGACGTCCATCCCCTCCAGGGAACTCTCAGGCACGTGCAGCCATTATCAGTGTTCCCTTGCTGTCAGAAGGCAGCCCCATCTCACTCAGACGGGACCTTCCATACTGGACCAACCAGGTCCCAGCATTCACCACATGTGACCTACCCTGGCCACATTATATCGTCCATAGCCACGTCCACTGGGTCACATGACTATGACCTCATCACAGGTCCTTCAACCACTCACACTCTTTACAACAGTGTTCTTTAAACACACCCCCTGGGTGGGTTTGTAGGTTACCTGGACCGCCCTACTCCCTAGTTACCTGGAGTCTTCTCCCTGACACATTGAAGCAACACCTCAGCAATGTCATTGCTGATCCACACACATACATGTCTCCATCTCAAGGCCACCCACCTTGAGACACATAACGGTCCTTCCATATTCTGCCACTCATCCTCTCTCTTGGGACATCCACACAGCATCCCCTAGCGGACACAGTGGTCATTACACCACACATTGAAAATCTTTGGGGTGTGCTCATACAGTATCTGCTATTAGGAAAAAGAACCCTGGAAACATTCAAGAGCTTGAACTAACTGGAAAGGAAGAGTGGGTGAAAATACCAGCTGAGAAGTGCAAGAAGCTTACTGATGATTGCAAGGAATATTTGGAGACTGTCATCAATGCCAACGGGTGCGCAACCAAGTATTAATTAGGGGTGCTATTATTGCTGCAAGTGCTATTTATTCTGTTTCTTCTTTGAAATTGCAACATGTAAGTTGAATAACAATGTTTTATTGATGTATTACATTGAACCACTAATTAAAAAATCCTGAGGATATAGCTTTGGTACATTTACAATTACAGTCATATGTAAAAGTTTGGGCACCCCTATTAATGTTAACCTTTTTTCTTTATAACAATTTTGGTTTTTGCAACAGCTATTTCAGTTTTATATATCTAATAACTGATGGACTCAGTTATATTTCTGGATTCAATTGAGGTTTATTGTACTAACAGAAAATGTGCAATCTGCATTTAAACAAAATTTGACCGGTGCAAAAGTATGGGCACCCTTATCATTTTCTTGATTTGAACACTCCTAACTACTTTTTACTGACTTCCTGAAGCACTAAATTGGTTTTGTAACCTCATTGAGCTTTGAACTTCATAGCCAGGTGTATCAAATCATGAGAAAAGGTATTTAAAGTGGCCACTTGCAAGTAGTTCTCCTATTTGATTCTCCTATGAAGAGTGGCATCATGGGCTCCTCAAAACAACTCTCAAATGATCTGAAAACAAAGATTATTCAACATAGCTTTTCAGGGGAAGGATACAAAAAGTTGTCTCAGAGATTTCACCTGTCAGTTTCCACTGTGAGGAACATAGTAAGGAAATGGAAGAACACAGGTACAGTTCTTGTTAAGCCCAGAAGTGGCAGGCCAAGAAAAATATCAGAAAGGCAGAGAAGAAGAATGGTGAGAACAGTCAAGGACAATCCACAGACCACCTCCAAAGACCTGCAGCATTATCTTGCTGCAGATGGTGTCACTGTGCATCGGTCAACAATACAGCGCACTTTGCACAAGGAGAAGCTCTATGGGAGAGTGATGTGAAAAAAGCCGTTTCTGCAAGCACGCCACAAACAGAGTCGCCTGAGGTATGCAAAAGCACATTTGGACAAGCCAGTTACATTTTGGAAGAAGGTCCTGTGGACTGATGAAACAAAGATTGAGTTGTTTGGTCATACAAAAAGGCGTTATGCATGCGCTGTATTGTTGACCGATGCACAGTGACACCATCTGCAGCAAGATGATGCTGCAGGTCTTTGGAGGTGGTCTGTGGATTGTCCTTGACTGTTCTCACCATTCTTCTTCTCTGCCTTTCTGATAGTTTTCTTGGCCTGCCACTTCTGGGCTTAACAAGAACTGTACCTGTGTTCTTCCATTTCCTTACTATGTTCCTCACAGTGGAAACTGACAGGTTAAATCTCTGAGACAACTTTTTGTATCCTTCCCCTGAAAAGCTATGTTGAATAATCTTTGTTTTCAGATCATTTGAGAGTTGTTTTGAGGAGCCCATGATGCCACTCTTCATAGGAGAATCAAATAGGAGAACTACTTGCAAGTGGCCACTTTAAATACCTTTTCTCATGATTTGATACACCTGGCTATGAAGTTCAAAGCTCAATGAGGTTACAAAACCAATTTAGTGCTTCAGGAAGTCAGTAAAAAGTAGTTAGGAGTGTTCAAATCAAGAAAATGATAAGGGTGCCCATACTTTTGCACCGGTCAAATTTTGTTTAAATGCAGATTGCACATTTTCTGTTAGTACAATAAACCTCATTTGAATCCAGAAATATAACTGAGTCCATCAGTTATTAGATATATAAAACTGAAATAGCTGTTGCAAAAACCAAAATTGTTAAAAAGAAAAAAGGTTAACATTAATGGGGTGCCCAAACTTTTACATATGACTGTATTCCTGAAGATATTTTACAGTCTATGAAAAACATAAAAATATGAAGGGGGCCAAAAATGGTGAGCAGGACTGTATATATATATATATATATATATATATATATATATATATATTACAGTTGTGCTCAAAAGCTTAAATACCCTGGCAGAATTTTTTCTTTCTTGGCTTTTTTTCAGAGAATATGAATGATAACACTGAAAATTAATCTCCACTCATGGCGAGGGATTGGATGATGCCATTTATTGTCAAACTACTGTGTTTTTTTCTTTTTAAATCATAATGACAACCCAAAACATCCAAATGACCCTAATCAAAAGTTTACATACCCTGATGATTTTGGCCTGATAACATGCACAGAAGTTGACACAAATGGGCTTGAATGGCTACTAAAGGTAACATCCTCACCTGTGACCTTTGACAAATGCCAGGAAAATTGTTTGGGTTGCAAAGAAAAACCCACAAATAACATCAACTGAAATATTGGACTCTGAAAACTAGCGGTGTGGCTGTTACAAGATCCACAATAAGGAGGTACTTGAAGAAAAACTCTCATGGTGCTATCGTGGATGTCACCGATGACACCTCAGATCAGCCCTGCTGGGAACAGAGCCTCACTGACCAGATGTTACCTAAATGACATCACCACCAGTCTCTGAGGCTGCTCTCGCAGCAGTTCAGTCACCAGTGGATTTCAGCCTGGACAAATGCATCTTGGCACCGTCCAGGTTGAAAACTGTTTATACCCCAGACATGGATTACGGTGTTGGACAGAATGACGGACAGGTATGGTATATTGTTGTTTTTTTATTTTACTTTTCTTACAGGAGAACGAGGGCTTCACTGAAATTAGGCATTTAAATTAAAATGGAACACTGTGTTTAGTCTTATTTCAAATTAAGGACTTTATTCTTGCTGTGTCTTTAGTTACCATACCACCATAGGATTAGTAATGGATAGGTGTCTTATAGACATCTCCACTACTAAGCCATGTGCTTGATGTCACCTGACAATACAAAGGTGACATCATCCCCACAAATATGAACCCCACTTGCCGCAGCTACAGGGCAAGTGGCAAGAGCAGGGTAATGTGCCAGAATTGGTGCATCTAACAGATGTGCCTTTTCTGGGCAGCTGCAGGGTGCTATTTTTAAGCTGGGGGGAACCAATATTCATGGCCCCTTACCAACCTGAGAATCCCAGCCCCCAGCTATCTGTTTTCGCAAGGTTGGTTGTCAAAAATGGGGGGACCACATGCCATTTTCTTAAATTATTTATTTAAATAATTTAAAAAACAGCATGTGGACCCCTCTATACTTGATAACTAGCCTTGCTGAAGCTGACAGCTGAGGGCTTCAGCCCCCACCTGTGGGTTTTGTCTTGCTGGTTAGTAAAAATAATTTAATTATTTATTTACAGCACAGGAGTGGCAAATGAATACCCCCATATGCCACTCCTGCTCTCACTGTAATTAGAGGCTGCAGGTGTCAGACGATGGGATCAGTAGTCCCATCAGCTGACTCCAGTGACCAGAGGTAAGCTTAATATCTACAATCACAGCTGAGTGCTCCCGCTGTACTTTGATAGCATGGGAACAGCGCCCACCTCTGACCGGCGGGGATGGTTTCCCTGATGATCAGAAGAGGTGTTTTCCGCGCTGGAATGCAAATGACAGCGCAACAAACACTTGGTGTTAGGGCAGCCAAACCAAAACAGTAACATGGACTTCCTGGTGAAGTCCATATTTGGTGTCCGTGCCTGAAAAGTAGATGTTCGGTACGGACAACGAACTTTACTATTCAGGTTTGCCCATCTCTAGTTAGAAGCACTTCACCTTCATATTAAATGGTGCAGGTTTCTTGCAGCAGTGCAGGGGTTAAACTGCTCAGTTGAGAGCCCCTGGAAGCTTTCCTGCATTAAGGCTCATCTGTGCACGTTAGCCACTCCCATCTCCTATATAGTCTGAGCCCTGGCTAGCACTCATTGTCAGAGTAGCTTATGCTGAATGGCTGGAGGTTGTTGGTTATTATTGGAGAAGGTGTATGGTGGATTTATCTGTGAATGTTGCTCGGTTTTGACTATGTCATAATTCCCTTTCTTCTCCTATTTTGGGTTAACCTCATGCTCCTCTCCCCGTTTCATTCCTCTGTTGTATTTGTGAGTATATTTGTATGTTTGGTATTTTTTGTTACCCCTGTTCATATTACCTTGTTAGTTTGTTTGGTGTATTACAGTACATTGCTATTCCTCTCTTCCCTGTGTGGGGGAAGGGTATAGACTGAGGGTGGATTCAAGAGCTAAGGCAAGGTACATGGCCCGGGCATCGTCACCATCAGAAGTAATCCGCGGAACCGAACTAGCTAGGGCGCCCCTAGCATTAGGGACAGAGAAGATGATCCTGGTCCTTGGACACTTGAAAAAGAGTCGTGACATTTATGTTATTTTAAGTCATTTTCTTATCCACATTTGTATCAAGGGCAATTGTACTGCTCTTACCACCATTTTGCTTCTTTTTTTCAGCCTCCTACCCCATATCATGACTATTTTATAGTACCAAAGTTAAGGTCCCCATTGACTTAAAAGGGGTTCAGTTCTGGGGTCAAGTTCTGGTACCCAATCCGAACTTTAGACTAAAGTTCGTCTGAACCTGACGAATCCAAGCTTCCATGCGTCCGCTCATCCCTATATTTGACATCTCATTCACTTCAACTTATTTGCTTGGACTGATATCAGACCCCTTGTGTATTCATACATATAAAGTTATTGGAAAAACAAACTCAAAGCTGTCTTTTGGGATGTTTTTTTGTGGGTCACTTAAAATAGTAAAGAATCATTGAGTATGATGATAAAACATGTTAGGAAAATCCTGTAATTACATAAACAGAAATCGGATATTAAAGAGTCTTGCTCGATGAGGAGTGTAGCCTGGAACAAAATTCAATGGAACGCAACGTGAATCCAATTTACTCTGCACATGTAATGTGATTAAACCAATTAACTTTATAACTGACTGGCATGAAAATTAATATAGCAGGAATGACTCGCGCTACAAAGATTTCCTGTCATCTTTTCCTTAAATGTTCACATCAATCAGGAGAAAAGCAGAATTGAGAAGAATGAGAATTTCTTAAAAGAATAAATTGCGAAGAACAAATTGGAAAATAAATATGTCCTCATCTTCGTTGGCAGAGAAATAAAATGTGCAGCATGTGGTGGACTACATGTTCTTTATGGCAAGTCAGATCTCTTGAAAGTTCTGTCTTCTTGGCTCTTTAAGGCTGGTTTCACACTTGCGTTTTTTTGCTCTGCATTTTAGCGCAAAAAACCGCATGCGGTTTTTCCCCTATACTTTAACATGGGCGCGCATATGTGCGCATACATATGCGCACGTACGTGTTTGTATGCGCATGTGTTTTTTTTTGCAGTGTGCGCTCGGGCGCACAAAATGCATCCTGTTGCATTTTTTGTGCGTCCGACTTGCCCCCCAAAAAACGCATGCGCACGCAATGCATTTTTTTACAGCAAAACACCCATTAAAGTCTATGGGTGCGCATACGTGCGCATTGTAATGCGCACGTATGTGCAAAAAAATGCATGCGTTTTTTTAAAAAATGCACCAAAACCCGCAAAAAAACGCACACAAACGCATGATGCGCTTTTTTCATGCGTTTGTGTGCGCAAAAAACGCAAGTGTGAAAGTAGCCTTAGATACTTAAAGGGTCCCCCTCCTTTGGATGACTCCACCGTTTTATTAGTTCTGTGTCAAAGCTTCTCCTTCAGGGTTCCCCAGCAAAGAGCACTAATCTGTAGGGATTGGATCATCTGGCAAAAAAAAACATAATACAGTTGTGGCCAAAAGTATTGACACCCCTGCAATTCTGTCAGATAATACTCAGTTTCTTCCTGAAAATGATTGCAAACACAAATTCTTTGGTATTATTATCTTCATTTAATTTGTCTTAAATGAAAAAACACAAAAAGAATTGTCCTAAAGCCAAATTGGATATAATTCCACACCAAACATAAAAAAGAGGGTGGACAAAAGTACTGGCGCTGTTCGAAAAATCATGTGATGCTTCTCTAATTTGTGTAATTAACAGCACCTGTAACTTACCTGTGGCACCTAACAGGTGTTGGCAATAACTAAATCACACTTGCAGCCAGTTGACATGGATTAAAGTTGACTCAACCTCTGTCCTGTGTCCTTGTGTGTACCACATTGAGCATCGAGAAAAGAAAGAAGACCAAAGAACTGTCTGAGGACTTGAGAAACCAAATAGTGAGGAAGCATGAGCAATCTCAAGGCTACAAGTCCATCCCCAAAGACCTGAATGTTCCTGTGTCTACCTTGCGCAGTGTCATCAAGAAGTTTAAAGCCCATGGCACTGTGGCTAACCTCCCTAGATGTGGACGGAAAAGAAAAATTGACAAGAGATTTCAACGCAAGATTGTGCGGATGTTGGATAAAGAACCTCGACTAACATCCAAACAAGTTCAAGCTGTCCTGCAGTACGAGGGTACAACAGTGTCAACCTGTACTATCCGTTGGCGTCTGAATGAAAAGGGACAGTATGGTAGGAGACCCAGGAAGACCCCACTTCTTACCCCGAGACATAAAAAAGCCAGGCTGGAGTTTGCCAAAACTTACCTGAAAAAGCCTAAAACGTTTTAGAAGAATGTTCTGTTACGCTGCGGACGCAGGTGGCGAGAGTGGACCCACTGGGCCGTGACGCCGAGCACTCCCCGAGCGAGTGCACCAAGTGGACCGACCCCTATACAGGGACTGTTAGGGAACAGACTCGGGAAGTTCAAGCGCCATGGCAGCCAGGACCAGGGGTCGGCTCAGGAGGGTGAACCGATGATGAGGAACAGAGGAAGATCCGGAGAGGAACCAGGATGACCAGGGTCCAGAGGCTGAGGAAGAAGGAGAAGGACGGAGGAGAATGGCGGGGACCCAGGAAGAGGCGAACTGAAAAGGGAAGGAGACACAGGGGTTAGCAGGAGGCACAGGCTGGAGTATCAGAGGAACACTGGGGACTCAGGCGGGAGACACAGGGGTTAGCAGGAGGCACAGGCCGGAGTATCAGAGGAACACTGGGGACTCAGGCGGGAGACACAGGGGTTAGCAGGAGGCACAAGGTACAAGGGGTTAACTAGCGCGCAGCTTGCAAGGGGACAGCAGCAGAGAGCGCGGCCTAGACAACAGAGAGGTAACTCAATAGTCAGGCGCCTCCACTAAGGGAGGGCGGCCTGAAATACCTGGTGGTGGCTTTTGATAGGTCGGGAGGCCAGTCCGGGGCAGGTCACGCCAGGCAGGTGGCTGACGGCAGAGGCTTGCGGCTTATCCCTCCGGTGCATGCGCAGAGGCACAGTGCGCGCGGCCGAGGGAAGTGGAGGAGAGCGTCGGGACGCCGGCCGCCGGAAAGCGAGGGGAGCTGAGGCGCGCGTCCAGGACGCGTCAGAGGAGCGAGTCGGGCCAGAAGCGGAAGCGGTGAGTATGGCAGCGGGAGCGGGAGTGGCGACACAGGGAGCGGTGCTAACAGTACCCCCTTTCTTACACTCCTCTCCACTGCGTCTGGCTAAAAACCTCTTAAGAATGCGTGGGGCATTGATATTCTCCTGCGGCTCCCAAGATCTCTCCTCGGGACCAAAACCTCTCCAGTCGACCAAAAAAAAGGTTTTACCCCTAACCTTTTTCGAGGCCAGAATGTCTTTTACTTCAAAGACGTCATCAGACGTGACTGGAAGAGGAGAAAGGTTCGGGGCCGGGTGAAACCGATTCAGGACAACTGGTTTAAGGAGAGAAACGTGGAAGGAGTTGGGAACCCGAAGCGACGCAGGCAACTCCAGTTTGTAAGATACGTTGTTAAGACGGAGAATCTTGAAAGGCCTAATGTAGCGCGGTCCCAGCTTGTAAGAAGGGAGCTTTAGCCTAATGTACTTGGCCGAAAGCCAAACTTGTTAACCTGGGAGGTAGGTTGGGGCATCCAAGCGTCTTTTGTCAGTGTGCCTCTTCATGCGCTCCCCAGACCTCCGGAGGGCCTCCTTAGTTTCGGACCAGATCCTAGCGAACTCTTGGGTCAGGGAATCGGCTGCAGGCACACCGGAGGAACCAGACAAAGGTAGAGGGACACCAGGGTGCCTGCCAAAGACCACGAAAAATGGAGACTTGGCTGATGACTCGCTGGGATGGTTATTGTAGCTCCGGAAGGCATGGTGTAGCTCCGGAAGGCCTGTAAGGTTCCCTTTTCAGGGAGTAGGTAGACTGCTTTTAAAGCCGGAGCATCAGTAACTGTTTTTGGCTTACATTGCAGAAACAGCCTCCAGCTCTATTGCCTCCTCTTCTGAAGTTTAAAAAAAATGCAAGCACTGAGTTGTCAGTGCAGGCTTATGGTCAGGACCAACCCCTTTCCTTGTGTCCTTCACCCACATCAAAAGTGAAGGATGTGGCAGCACACACTTCAGATTACTCCATGGAGCTCTTTTCACATACCATGCCTGGGTTAATTAAAAATGGGGCCCATGATATACTGGAGCATTCCAAATGGGGGACATCAGACACTGGAGCAGCATTTACGGGGCCCATTATAAACTGGAGCATTAGAATTGGGGCCCATTATATATGGAGCATTATTAGGGCCCTTCATACACTGGAGCATCATCCATGAGGCCCATCATATACTGGAGCATTCCAGCTTGGGGACATCAGACACTGGAGCAGCATTTAGGGGGCCCATTATACAGTGGAGCATTAGAAATGGAGCCCATTATTTATGTTAGGGACGGCGGAACGCACTAAATATAAATAATAGGAAGTGCCTTCGCTGCCCGGGGTCCACCGTGCAGTAGATGTAACAAACACTGCTGAGTAATGGCAGACTCGCTATATGGCGGTACACTGTGCGCCGAGGTGCGCAGAGCGGACTGTTAAACTCACAGAGGCGCTTTAGTACAAATAAAGCATAAATGCTGAGTCTGTTAGCTTCACAGGTCTCAGCTGGTGTGCACACACGGTATATGGTCACAAGCCACGGCCCAAGGCAGAGGTCGGTGTCCGACTTGACCTACCATGCGTGCTGCGTCGCTACCGTGGACGCCAGTAAGTGCTGCTAACTGCAGTGCGGCGGTCACTGCTGCCGCTGTACGACAGTGCCGTGAGGCGTCACACTATCGGATGCTAGTGTAGTGGTGCAGTATGCACTGTGGCGTATGGCTTGCCACTGACTGGTGCTGACAATGACTCTAATTCCCTATCCACATGCATAATATCAGAGGTAAGGGGTTTTATAATGAGTCAGTCACCAGAATCATACATCTGTCACCATTCACACATAGCAAGTATAGTCTATACTAGCACATGGCCGAGCGGCCAAGTGGGCCTTTTATAGCCATGCGCTTCTGGGACCTTCCAGACCTCTGAGATGGCCAATCAGATCAGGACAAGGACCTGAGCATGTGACCCCCAATCTCCACTGGGAGATCGTCTCGTGGGCATGCCCTCTAGCACGGCGAGATGACTTAGCCTCTGGAGTGGTTTCCTGCAATGCAGGTTGCGCTACCATTACTGGTCCAGAGGTGGCAGCAACATCCAGACCCACAGAGCTGGTCTGAGCAGGGTTCCTGGATCGCTGAGATTGTTGTGCAGGTCCCTGAGCGGTCAGAAAGGAATGGGGGACCACTGGATGTATGGCTCTGGATTCCTGCCGTGCAGCTGCAGGAATCCAACGCCTAACATTACCCCCCTCTGAGCCTCACTACGCTCAAAGGCTGTGATCAGGAGCAAAGTGTGGATGTTCTCCACTGGATCCCAGGTTCGGGCCTCTGGACCATGACCCTTTCAGTCCACCAAACAAAACTTTTTGCCACGCATAATCCTGCGTCCCACAATGGCGTTAACCTCAAACTCGTCCAAAGACAAGTCTGATGACCAGGCAGATGACTCAGAGAACAGGGCCATGTGAACAGGTTTGAGAAGGGACACATGGAAAATGTCAGAAATGGCTAAATGTGGAGGAAGAGCCAGGCGGTAGACCACAAAGCTGATTTGCTCAAGAACCTTAAAAGGTCCGATGTATCACGGTGCGAACTTGGTTGACTCGGCCCGCAGCTTGATGTTTCGAGCAGAGAGCCACACCAAGTCGCCAAGGGAAAAGGTTGGAGCGGGTCGCTGATGTGTGTCGGCGGATGCCCTCATTCTTTCTTTAGAGGCACGAATAGCATTCTGAGTGTGATCCCAAATGTCGCGAGCCTCCACTGCCCAATCTGCCACCCTGGAGTCAGTGGAGGACACTGGCATCGGGACAGGGACACACGGATGTTGGCCGTAATTTAGAAGGAACGGCGTCTGACCAGTGGAATCAGCCACTGCATTATTCAGGGCAAATTCAGCCCATGGTAGCAAGGATGCCCAGTCATCCTGCCTGGCAGAGACGAAATGCCACAGGTACGTGACCAAGGTTTGGTTGGCTTTCTCAATCAAGCCGTTCGTCTCGGGATGGTAAGCAGAGGACAGGTTTAGCTCAATGCTGAGTAGGCTGCAGAGCTCCCTCCAAAACCGGGACGTGAACTGGGGACCTCGATCACTAACAATTTTGTCTGGCATGCCATGCAGATGGAATACATATTTTATGAACAGTGTGGCAAGACCACGAGCGGAAGGCAACCGTGCGAGTGGCACCAGATGCACCATTTTAGAAAAATGGTCGGTCACCACCCAGATGACCATACTGCTACCAGACTAGGGCAGGCCAACCACAAAATCCATGCTAACCATCTCCCAAGGTCTATCCGCCACTGGCAAAGGGTACAATAACCCAGGCGGCCTCTGTCTAGAGGGCCTGTTCCGTACACACGAGACGCATGCTTGTATGTGTTACTTAGTGTCTCGAGCCATGTGCGGCAACCAATACGACCTTGCCAGGAGTTCTGTGGTCCGCTTATTGCCAAAGTGACCACCCACCCTGGACGCATGTGCCCAGGCGAGAACCTCCTGCCATAGCTGAGGAGGCACAAAGGTCTTGCCCGGCGGCACTGACTCGAGAGCAACTGGAGCCACGGTCGTAAAGCTCTCTGAAGGGAGAATTAGCCGTGTCTCAGCCTCCACTTCTTCCACTGAGACCACCGAGCGCGAGAGAGCATCAGCACGGACGTTCTTCTCTCCAGAGAGATAGTGCAAGGTGAAGCGGAAGCGGGAGAAGAGCGACCACCTAGCTTGACGAGAGTTCAAGCGCTGGGTCGTTTGTAAATAGACCAGATTTTTATGGTCCGTATACACCTGGAAGGGAAACTAGACTCCCTCCAGAAGATGTCTCCAGTCGAAAAAGGCCAACTTAATTGCTAGCAGCTCCCTGTCCCCGATGGAGTAATTCTTCTCCGCCGGTGAGAAGGTCTTAGAGAAGAAGAAGCAGGGATGCTTCCGACCTTGAGCATCCTTTTGGAAAAGGACTGCTCCTGCACCGATGGAAGAGGTATCCACCTCCAGGATAAACGGTTTATCCACATTGGGACGGTGTAAGATAGGAGCGCCAGTAAAATGGGATTTTAGAGACGAGAACGCCTTGGAGACCTGTTCAGACCAAGCGTTAGGATTAGCTCCTTTCTTTGTGAGAACAACCAAAGGAGCTACCAGCGTGGAGAAGTGAGGTATGAACTGGCGGTAATAGTTGACGAATCCTAGGAAGCGCTGCACCGCTTTGAGTGAGAGTGGTTCCTGCCCGTCCATTACCACTTGCAGTTTGGCTGGATCCATAGCCATCCCCTGTGCCGAGATGATGTAGCTCAGGAACGGCAAGGACTCCTGCTCAAACTGGCACTTCTCCAGCTTGGCGAAAAGAGAGTTCGCCCGCAGACGGTCGAAGACCCTGCAGGTGTCTCTCCGGTCGGAGGTCAAATCTGGTGAGAAGATTAGGATGTCATCCAGATAGACCACCACCGAGGTGGAGAGCATATCGCGAAAGACATTATTTACGAAGTCTTGGAAGACAGCAGGTGCATTACAGAGGCCAAAGGCCATGACCAGATATTCGTAGTGGCCATTCCAGGTATTAAAGGCTGTCTTCCACTCGTCGCCTTCGCGAATGCGGATCAGGTTGTACGCCTCCCTGTAGATCTAATTTCGTAAAGATCCGGGCCCCTCGCAACCTGTCAAATAGCTCAGAGATCAATGGGAGATTGTATTTGTTTTCAACTGTTATGGCGTTGAGACCTCTGTAGTCAATGCAGGGACGTAACTCTCCGCTCTTCTTCTGCACGAAGAAGAACCCTGCACCAGCCGGCGACATCGACTTTCTGATAAAACCTCTAGCCAGGTTCTCCCGGATATATTGAGACATAGCCTTGGTCTCAGGGAGTGACAGCGGATACACACAGCCTCTAGGAGGTTCCATGCCTGGCAGAAGATCTATCGGGCAATCGTAAGGACGGTGTGGCGGGAGCGTCTCTGCAGATTTTTTAGAGAAGACGTCTGCGTACTGGTGGTAAGGGTTAGGAAGCACGGAGAGATCCGCGGTCACTTCAGTGAAAGCTACCTGAACACTGCCCCTCAGGCACCTTCGCTCACAGTCCTTGCTCCAACCCAGTATATTCCCTGAAGCCCAGTCAATATGAGGGGAGTGACAACGGAGCCAGGGAACTCTGAGAAGCACCTGGTCGATGCCATCTGGCAAAATGAACAAGGACAGAATCTCACGATGAGAGGGTGAGAATGAGGGCCCGAGTGGGGCTGTCTGGTGGGTCACCTGAGATGGTAAAGGTGCATCATTAACCACCCTGATGGTCAGAGGTTGGGGCAGTAACACCAGTGGAATAGCGTGTTTCTGCGCGAAGGTCGAGGACATAAAGTTCCCCTCAGCCCCGGAATCCACGGTAACCTCTACCTCCCAGGTGGAGGCGCCACTATCTAATGTCCCTCGGAATACCGTTTTGGGAGAAAAGGGTTTCATATTTGTCTGACCACCACCTACGACCACTGGACGTGATCGTTTTTCCGACCGCAGAGGACACGTGCTAGCTGAGTGACCAAACTGCCGGCACTGGTAACAATGTGCGGCGCTTCGCACCGGACGTAGCTTGGGGCCGGCGCAAGACACCTCCATACGTTCGGAGGATGTAAGCTCCTGAGCAGGAGATCTTAGCGGCTCGGTGAAGGTGGGAGCCAAGTTAACCCTTCATCTGGATTGCGCATGTTCCAGCCCGCGCTCCGTAAACCGGAGATCAATGCGGTTGGAGATGGCAATCACTTCCTCCAGACTTGTGGGGACCTCTCTGGTTGCTAGAGCATCTTTGACATGCTCTGCTAACCCTCTTCAAAACAAAGGGAGGAGTGCTTTATCGGGCCACTCTAGTTTGGAAGCTAATGTCCGGAATCGGACGGCATAATGGCTGACCGAGAGAGACCCCTGTGTTAGGGCCAATAATTGGAGAGAGGTGTCGTGCGTGATCCGTGGTCCCAAAAATACCTGCTTCAGAGCCGCAAGGAACTGAGCAGCCCCCTGAACCACGGGATCATCACGCTCCCACAATGGCGTAGCCCATTCTAATGCCCTGCCAGATAAAAGAGAAACAATAAACCCCACCTTAGCCTGCTCTGTAGGGAACCGTGCAGCCAGTAAATCAAGCTGGATAGAGCACTGACTCACGAATACCCTACAGGTGGCGCTGTCACCCGAAAACTTGTCGGGGAGCGGGAGGCGAGTTATTGTCGGCATAGACGTGAGTGTGGGCACGTGTGAGACAGCCTCTGCGACTGCCTGAGCAGCGGCTACCATAGCATTCGCAGCTGAGGTGGAGCTCTCGATAGCCGTCAACCTGCTCTCCAGCTGCCGAATGTACCGCTGCAGCTGCTGCAGGTCCGCCATTACTAGCCAGACCCTGGCGCTAGTATAATGTTAGGGATGGCGGAACGCACTAAATATAAATAATAGGAAGTGCGTTCGCCGCCCGGGGTCCACCGTGTAGTAGATGTAACAACCGCTGCTGAGTAATGGCAGACTCGCTATATGGCGGTATACTGCGCTCGGTTAAACGTCACCCGAGGTGCACAGAATGGACTCAAACTCACAGAGGCGCTTTAGTACAAATAAAGCATAAACGCTGAGTCTGTTAGCTTCACAGGTCTCAGCTGGCGTGCACACACGGTATATGGTCACAAGACACGGCCCAAGGCAGAGGTCGGTGACCGACTTGACCTACCATGCGTGCGGCGTCGCTACCGCAGACGCCAGTAAGTGCTGCTAACTGCAGCGCGGCGGTAACTACTGCCGCTGTACGACAGTGCCGTGAAGCATCACACTATCGGACGCTAGTGTAGCGGTGCGGTATGCACTGTGGCATATGGCTTGCCACTGACTGGCGCTGACTATAACTCTAATTCCCTATCCACATGCGTAATATCAGAGGGAAGTGGTTTTATAATGAGTCAGTCACCAGAATTATACATCCGTCACCATTCACATATAGCAAGTATAGTCTATACTAGCGCATGGCCTAGCGGCCATGAGGGCCTTTTATAGCCATGCGCTTCCGGGACCTTCCAGACCTCTGAGATGGGCCAATCAGATCAGGACAAGGACTTGAGCACGTGACCCCTGATCTCCACTGGGAGATCATCTCGTGGGCATGCACTGTAGCGCGGCGAGAGGACTTAGCCTCTAGAGTGGTTTCCTGCAAAGCAGGTTGCGCTACCATTGCTGGTCCAGAGGTGGCAGCAACATCCAGACCAAGAGAGCTGGTCTGAGCAGGGCACCTGGATCGCCGAGATTGCTGTGCAGGTCCCTGAGCGGTTGGAAAGGAATGGGAGACCGCTGGATGTATGGCTCTGGATTCCTGCTGTGCAGCTGCAGGAATCCGATGCCTAACAATATATGGAGCATTACAAGGGCTCATCATACACTGGAGCATCATCCATGAGGCCCATCATATACTGGAGCATTATAAATGGGCAGATCAGACACTGGAGCAGCATCTATGGAGCATTAGAAATGGGGCCCATTATATATGGAGCATTATTTGGGCCCATGATCCATGAGGCCCATCATATTGGAGCATTATGTGGAGCTCATCATATACTATATGGAACATTATATGTGACCAATTATTCTGTATGGAGAAATATATGAGGCTCATTATTCTGTATGGCGCACTAGGTGGTGGCCATAATACTGTATGGAGTAATATACTGTTTTTTTTTGAGCTATTGTACAATTTAAAATAGATCAGTCATGTCATGTAAGCAGTGAAGTATTTGTCATTGTACTATACGTATATTTCTGTGCCGTACCGGAGCATCATGAGTTGTGGTATGTGTTAAAGGGGCGCACTGACACTCTTTGGCCCAGGGCACACGAAAACCTGGAGCCAGCCCTACCCCCCATAACTTTAGCCAAATAACCCCCAGTTTTCAATGCGTAACTATTATTATGAAGTAAATTAAGGTTGACAAGCTTCAGTAATAAGAATTGATGTTTTTGGCATTGAAATGGGCACTGTAGGTGTGTTTACTGTCCTCCACTCCCTGCCGACTTTGCTTCCCCATTAACTTGCATTGGATTTCATGTTTCAGTCGGCCTCTGACTTTTCCCTATAGTCAGCCGATTTCGTTCGACCCAACTTTTGAAAAAGTCGGGTTTCATGAAACCCGACTCGACCCTAAAAAAGGCAAAGTCGCTCATCTCTATCCCCTGGGTCTACTTTCTCCATCCACAATGGGCCCAGGGCTGGTAGAACAATGGATTGATAGGTGATTGCTTTACATTTACCCTTAAGGCCCCGTTACACATAACAATATCCCATTGATCCCACCAACAATCCGACATGGATGGGATCGCTGAGACATCGTTAGGCTGATCGCTGGTGAGCTGTCACATAGACAGCCCCTCCAGCGATCAGGACCAGCGAGCAAGCTGGTTTCCAATGTAAACAGCGGGTATCTAAGAGCCACTTGGCTCTTGGTTACCCGCTGTTTACCTTGGAAACCAGCGTGCACGCTGGTTTCTAGGGTTAACAGCGGGTATCTAAGAGCCGCGCGGTTCTTATATGCCCGCTGTTTACCCTAGAAAACCGTGCATGCTGGTTTCCAAGGTAAACAGCGGGTAACCAAGAGCCGTGCGGCTCTTAGATACCCGCTGTTTACATTGGAAACCAGCGTCCAGTGTAACTGATCGCTGGTCTCTCGCTGCCACATGCAGCGATGCGTGCTGGCCAGCGGGAGACCAACGATCAAAATATGGCCCAGGACGATGGAGCACGATCAGCGGTACCCGACAGGGGGCCGGTGGCTGATCCATGTCACACACAGCGATGTCGCTGGCGAGATTGCTGTGGCGTCACAAAATCAGTGATCTCGCTGGCGATATCGCTGTGTGTGACGGAGCCTTTAGCAATCTACTGTCTGGCCTTAGCTATACATAAGACTTAGCCTGCTTGTCTTCCTCGGCTTACTGTCAGTGTATATAAACATCGATTCCTGAGGAAGAACTAACGAGCAAGCAAATAACTAATAAAGCACAGCAAGAAAATATCAAATAAAACACAACAAAACTGGTGCTCCGTGCTGGAAAAAGTCTCGACTCTATGTCCATTTGTCCTATAGTATTTAGTAAGCGGCCATATACACACACTATTGTAAAGGCGGATTGAGTGGTCTGGACAGACCCCTGCTTCCTCTAGATGATTACACGTTCAGCCTCATGGAATTTCTCCATTTTATCATCTCTCTTTCTTAATCCCATACAAAATTGAAAACATTTAGCTTCCAAAGAGGAGAGATGTGCAGTACCCACAAGGTGGTTACCATTGCCTGAGAATTCACTGCAATGCTCATTGCTTCTCCTATTTTATTATTTCCCTTCATTCCTTCTTGTTACAGCATTAAGAATCTCACACTGAGATTTGTTCAGAGTCCTTTCATTTTAATTTTACACTGTGGGCTGCAGTAAAGATAAAGCCACAGGAGAAAAATAAGAACGGTAATAAAATCAGGTGGCAAGAAATTCACAGCAAAATCATTTTACACAAGAAGAGCATTCACAACAAGAAGCTGTATGAGATCCCAACAGCAAAAAAAGAAAAAACAGATGGAGAAAACTATTCATAAATCACATATTGTAAAACAATCCTAGCAACGAAATAACACAAAGATAATAGGCACAATACAACGTCACCAGATAGATCACATCACTGAAAACTCTATACAATATCAGCAAATATTCTATACAAAACCAAAGGCAACACAACACATATTACAGATCACCAGATGCAACACAACAAAACTGTCACAGTATAGACACTAGAGATGAGCAGATCAAGCAAAATTCGCACTTGCCCCCAGATTTTGTGGGGTCTGCATAATTAACATAATATATTAAAAACGAATTACAAAATCCTTTGTTCTCACCTTACTGCTCACCTCTCTGGCCCCTCTGCTCCTCACCATCACCACTGATCTAGTCCTCAACAAATCTTGTGATCACCGGGAGCTTGAGAGTTCTGTGCGAGCCCTCGGACATCACAGCGTCATGACATGCACTGTGATCTTCTGCGCTGTTGAATGATGTTTACAGTGTGATTACAGTATTGCATCTGGTGATGAGTACAAGTTTTTAAGTGTCATAACTGTATAGTGTTGTGCAGTGTCTGGTGATTTTTTTTTTGCGATTTATCTGTGCTTCCATTGACATGTGTGTTGTTTTGTACCTGATTATATTATATAGTATTTGTAATGTGATTACTTAGTTGTATTGTATCCAGTGATGTTTGGAGTATACTAGAGATGAGTGGAATCAAATTCTCCTTACATTTTCCAAAAATCCGAGCTAGCCAAAATGTGGATTTTTTTGTAATTCGCTTCATTGTGAAATCAGCAAAATGGCAGCCAGCATATGAAAAGCTATCAAAAATTTAAAAAAATAAAAAATCCTTAGACTCATTTTACCACTCACCTATTCTGGCCCTCTACTACTCATCATCAGCCACCCATCCAGTTCTCGCCGCATCCTCTGATGCCCTACCAATTGTGTTGGAATGCGTGCAGAAAGTCACTGAGCACATTATGAGGTTATGAAGCTGAGACCGTCTTAGTGCTGGGCCTCAAGAAATCCAGAAGTCTAGACTCAGCATGAGAGGACCAGGGATGCCACAGTAAGCGGCAGGTGGTCAGAAGATGCTACGAAGACCTGTTAGGAAGTGGTGAGAAGTAGAAGGACTGCTGAATGTAGGGATTTTTTTTACCTTTAGATAGCCCTTAATGGTTCCAATAAATGGCACATCATACTATGTAAAGAAGTGATGAGTTGAAAATAATAGGATTTTCTATGCACAAAGAATGTTCATATTATCAATCGTTCCGTGCATTTTAGAAATGTGGAAGGTCTGTCTAAAAAGGCCAATAAATGACTGCTACTCTGCTTACATTTGTCTTTAACAGTCGTGGTCATGCAGTGTAAACTAAGCCTTAGATACTATTTGAAGAATTACAGATTCATAGTGGAGATAAAAAGACTGTGGCTCTGGTTGATCAGAGCTTTATAATGGCTTAATACTGTAAAAGATTTGAAAAGTTGCAAAAATTTTTACCAATCCAAGGTTTGTCAAAGTTTTGCAATTTTTAGCATTAAAATGCCATTTTCGCCCAGCTAAGGGTATGGCAATCTCACTCATTAAATTCATGACAAGCGGTGCCTTAGGCCACATGCACACATTGAGTTTTTGGTGAGTTTTTTACCCCAGTATTTGTAAGCCAAAACCAGGAGTCAGAGGAAAAGCATAATAGAAACATTGGCACCACTTCTGCATTTTTCACCGAGTCCTGGTTCTGGCTTACAAATGCTGGGGTAAAAAACTCACCAAATACTGGATGTGTGCATGTGGCCTAAGGCCACAAATCTTATGACAGTTATTGGCCCTGACCTAACTGGAGCGAGATTTGTGGCAAGGATCAAGCCACATCATGCTTCACCTGATTTATTAAGAGACGTGCACCAATCATGATGAATCAGGGTCCTAATATACTGTAAGAAATCATTTTCTTTTTAATTATCTGTTTCTATTAACAGCTTTTAAAATACGTAGTAAGTTATCAATACAATTAGAACATTGTGCGATCATCAAAATTATTAATGTAACTATCAGACAATATAAATGTTTAGCAATACAGAATTTGTTGTCTGAAAACTAAAGCACTGTAGCAGAAAAATGGTTTATATTTAAGGAAAAAGCCTAGAACTAAAAATAACAGAAAAGATGCAAGGATAAAAAATAAAAAATAAAAAAGGAGGGAGTGTGGCATGAGTGCAATTGCTTTCTGAAAAGACATTAGCCCCGATCCATCAAAGTTGCAAAATATTTCACTAAGCAAGTATCCACATCAATATTCTGACATTGGCATTTTTATGCCAATTTTGGCCATCTCCACCAAAATGTGTGTAGCTGAGGAGGTACAGGGGCAGGAATGGGAGCGTCAATGCCCACTTGACCAAGTTACGATGAGCTATGGCGTACATTACATTACAAATCTTACACCATTCCGGAACTGGATTAATATTTATGGCCAGGCCAACGAAGGAGCATGACACTATTAAAATGTGCTTGACTCAATAACAAGCATGCGTCTCTTAATGAATCAGGCGCCTCTCACTTCACCACTCGGACCTCAAACCTGGTTTGTTGCAGAGATCAGTCAAATAAAAAAGGCCATTATCAGGAGTTCTGTTCCTCCCAAATATCATCCAACGGAGTCCAAATAGTGCAGAATGAATCTATTCTATTATTTAAGCCAACTGTTAATATTCCATATTACAGTCATCTTTGAACTCTATGGTAGAGATATAGGAGTTAAGGGGGAGACATGGCTTCCAGTGTATTCGCTTCCACAATTGCTGCTTCTAGCCATCAAGGCTGGATAAACTCTCTGGCTTTTGCCAAGAAGTTCTCATGCACGTGGAAATAACCGCAGTATTCCCATCGCAACTAGTTACAGTATGTCGTATTCACTGCAGATGCTTACTCAGCTATTTTCCTTATCTTTGGAATTTTGACTTTTTATGATACATTGCAAACCCCTCGTATCTACTTTACTGGCTCAGAAGATTGAAGTCGCACTGATTGCCGACCGGCATTTTATTGTGTGCAGTTAGTGAGAAGTGTTTATGTAATTCTAGTCTTGAAAATACGGGAGAGTCATGGGGCTATATTTCATGGCAGACAAAAGCGCCAGGTGTCAGATACTTTATCGACCCCTCAAGGATTATTCATTGTTGATTCAGTGTTGTCAGAGGAAAAAAATTGTTACTGAACAACTCAAGTATTTTTCTGTCCTACCTTTAATTTTGTCATCTTGGTGATATATAGACTTTGTGTCATCTCATTGTGTCCTACATCCCATTACCTTGTGTAGAAAAATCTATAGTCTCTATGAGATGAGATGCAAGCAATGAAGAACATAAGGTCAGTGAGGTCAATTGCTCACATGGAGATTGATTTATCATACCCATGGATTCAATAATGTTACAATTATGGGATGCTATCAGCACATAATTAAGTAGGGCCTCCATCTGGAATTTCAGGACCACCCTAAGGCTATGTGCACATGTTGCGCCCCTGAGGGTGCAGTCACCACAGAGGTACTGCACCTCACCCAGAGGTGTGGTATCCCACGACCAGATAAGGTGAGTGCACCCGACCAGACTCCAACACCCACACCCCACACACACCAGTAGTGTAGCGGTGCACCCTTTATGGCTCCCTGCTTGGAACACGAAGAGTGCTGCGAGGTGGGCAGAGCGTAGTTTAGGAGGGAGAATCTAGGCTGAAGTAGGTTGAGTCCCCTCAGAGGGACGGAAGGTGAAAGACATGTCTGGAGCAGCTCCTGACTTGGATGAGGAGTTGCCAGATGGTTGGACTAAAACAGCAGATTCTTCAGAGGGAAGATCGGTTCTTCCGGGGACACGGTTGGAAAGTTATCCCGTGGGTCCCGTTCCATGCTGACCACCATCAGGTGGAGAAAGGAACCAGACTGGTCGCAAAGGGAATGGCCCCTAGCCTAGATCGCATTCCTTTGGGTGCCACTAGCAAGCCGACAGCTTTGGTTACTTTATGGACCATCCCCCTTTCCCCAGTTAGTCCGACTGGAAAGGCAGCTATATAGAGTCACAGAAATGTTGAGGCGTTGTCTGAACAGGATTCGCAGCTGCTGGCCCAGAACGATAATTGTGAAGCGCTGGAGTGGAAGAAGGAGTTAAAGCAGCGTATTGTTTGGAGACGGCCAGGAAAGGAACATACTGACAGGGAAGGCTGGAAAGGTGCCCTTCATCTTATCTGGAAGTTGGCTGGACCCCTCACCTGGAGGACACAGTATCAAAACAGACCTCTGTGCATGCCGGAACTGTGAGTAAAGCCCATTGAACTACATGCCCTTGTGTCCTCCACTTTCTTCCTGCGCCTCTCACCCGGCTCTGCTACATCATCCACCACTCCACACTATCTCAACATCTACTAACTCGTCTCTACTGCCCTGGGACTACAGCCCTACCTGTGGAGGGCTTCAACATCTCAGCTGCGCCCCAACATCGGTCCTAGAGAAGTGACATTGCAGCGCTGGTCAATCTGATCAGAAACCACAGGTGGCATCACGAATCACTTAATAAACTTTATCCCCATCAATTCTACCCCCTTTTACATGACTGCCTGAGGCCACGGACTGGGTCACTGCCACTGTGACATCTCTCGTTGAAGTCAACGGGCCCAGCGCCGAGTACCCCCACGGCCTCTGGGGTGAGTCACACACGTTCGGAATTGCCGCGGAAATTTCCGCAACTACCTGCCATGGGAAATACGCATGCGGAATTCGTATGCATATTCCTGCTAAATATTAGCGTTTTGCAACCGTAATTAGCTTGCAGAATGCTAGCGTTTTCCAAGCGATCTGGAGCATCACTTGGAATACTGATTGACAGGTTGGTCAGCCTTGTCAAACATAGTGTTTGACAAGTGTGACCAACTTTTTACTATTGATGCTGCCTATGCAGCATCAATAGTAAAAAGATATAATGTTAAAAATAATAAAAAAATAAAAAAATCATGGTATTCTCACCTTCCGGCGGCCCCCGCAGCCTTCCTGATCCTCACGATGCTCCCGGCAACTCCTATTCCCAGCGATGCCTTGCGACAATGACTCCAGATGACGCAGCATCACGCGAGACCGCCACGTCATCACAGGTCAGTGTCGCAGGGCATCACTGGGAACAGGAGTTGCCGGGAGCATCGGTAAGGAAGTGTGTGGGGGCCGCCAGAAGGTGAGTATATCACTATTTTTTATTTTAATTCTTTTTTTTTTAACAGGGATATGGTACCCAGTGCCTGGAGGTTGCGTTGTGTAACCATTTTCGCAGTGAAAAAATGCGGTGAAAACGCTTACACAACACAACCCATTGAATTCAATGGCAATCCGCACTGCTATGCTAATGATGCATATTTTTCCGCGGCAGAATAGCATAGTGGAAAAATACGCAGCATGCTCATTCTTTGTGCGGAATTGCAACGATTCCGCACACATAGGAATGCATTGATCCGCTTACTTTCCGCATGTGGCTATGCCCACCATGCGCAAAGTAAGCAGATCATGTGCAGATGGTACCCAGGGTCTGGAGGAGAGGAGACTCTCCTCCAGGCCCTTGGTACCATATCCCTGTTAAAAAAAAGAATTCAAATAAAAAATCGTGATATTCTCACCTTCCGGCGGTCCCCGCAGCATTCCCGATCCTCGCGATGCTCCCGGCAACTCCCATTACCAGTGATGCCTTGCGACAATGACTTGTGATGATGTAGCGGTCTTGCGTGATGCTACGACACCTGGGGTCATTGTCGCAAGGCATCGCTGGTAATGGGAGTTGCCAGGAGCATCGCGTGGATCGGAAAGGCTGCGGGGGGCCGCCGGAAGGTGAGAATGTCACGATTATTTTTTTTTTTAATTATTTTTAACATTATATCTATGCTTGAAAAGTGTGACCAACCTGTCAATCAGTTTTCCAAGTGACGATACAGATTACTAGATTACTTGGAAAACACTAGCATTCTGCAAGCTAATTACGCTTTAAAACGCTAGTGTTTAGCGGGAATATGCATGCGAATTCCGCATACGTATTTCCCGCGGCAGGGAGTTGCAAATTTGCCACGGAAATTTCCACTGCAATTCCAAATGTGTACACATAGCCTAAAGCTAAGGACATTCAGCCCCCTGCCCAATAATAATAATGTGCAGGAAAGAGTGAAACATACTCCTGCAGGGATTCTGTGAAGTGGTAGGGCAGGGTAATTGAGTAAGCAGGGATTTAACAAGGGTGCAAGGTAAGATTGGTGGTAAGGTTGAATAGAGGAGAAATTTGCTAGGTCATAGAAGCTACCCGGGCAGGATGAAGGCCAGAGGGGAGACTCAACCTGACAGGTGCTTAGTGGAGACAGTATTTGTATATGGTATTTGTGCTGATCTAGAGAAGCAGCGCAAAAATAAAAAAAAATTACACGTAAGCTTCATTATCCCTGTAGAGAGTACAATCATTTACCAATATGCAGGACTGGCCATTACATTGGGCTCCTTCAGGCTCTATGAGCACCACACATTTATCCCCCAGACCATGTTCACTAAATGCTAAAACTGACCTGCTATTATTATGCTCCAGGTCACTACGAGTTCATAGACACCAAACATGTCTAGGTTGTTTTCTATTTAAGTGGTGAAAAAAAATCCAAACTTTGGTAAAAAAAAAAAAGGTGCCATTTTCTGAGACATGTAGCATCTTTAATGATACCATTTGGTGTAGATCTTTTGATCGCCCGTTTGTGAATTTTATTGCATTGTAGCGGCAACCAAAAAAACTTAATTCTGAAGTTTTGGAATTTTTTACATTACGCCTTTTAGCAATCAGGTTATTCTGAACGCGACAATGCCAAATATGTATATGTATGTTTGATTTTTTTTATTGTTTTATTTTGAATGGGGCAAAAGGGGGGTGATTTCAGCTTCTATAATTTTTTATTTTTTTTATATATTTTTAAAAACTTTTTTATTACTTTTTGCATGCTTCAATAGTTTTCATGGGAGACTAGAGGCTGCAGCTGTCCAATCGGCTCTACTACATAAAGGCCATGATCAGATCACCTTTGTATAGCAGAAATGCTCACTTGCTATGAGCGCCGACCACCAATGGGGTCACTGATAGGCAGGATTTCCGGCGCGCTTGCTGGAAAGTGCAAGTTAGAGATTGACAGGTTCATTTAACAGGTTAACAGCCATGGGTGGATCGCGATTCCACTCACAGCTGTTAGAGGCACATGTCAACTGTTCAAATCAGCTGATATGTGCCATGGAAGTTGTGGGCTCAGCTCCGGAGAGGGAGGGATAATGACGTGGGTGTCTTATTACACCTAACGACAAAAAGGGGTTAAAGGATATGGACACCTTTGACAATTTCTATTTTTTTTACTTCAATGTAAGTAATTTGAGCTAAAATATTTTTTTACCATTGGACTTCATTAAAAATGTTTGGCTTCTCCAAGGCTTAGTTTTCCTGTATATTACCTTTTGCTGAATGATCGTTTTGAGAATTTGTCTCTGATCTTTTCGTCACTCGGAAATTGTGTCTCTTATTAGTTTTTTTAGCTGATTTTTGGCTGCATGAAATTTTAGTTCAACTTTAATGTGGTTTATGTTGTGAAAGGGCGTAATGTGTTCTGGCCTGCCAAATCATACATGGCGTGGCAATTTACAAGAAAACAAACTTAAACAAAGACTTGCTGAGGGTGTGACTTTGCTGGTTGGATGCAACTATTTATTCTGCCATATATTATCAAGAAAGAGACACCTAAAATTATACACGTACGCCAATATTCAATGATAGAAATAAACAAGATCTTCCTTCCTTGAGTAGAGTGTCTTGGAAATCACACATCTGTGGATTTTCTTGGTTGTCATTGTACAGTCTGTTTCAGAGGCTTACCAAGGGAATCAACACGGGGCAAAACACATCTGAGGGTTCCCACAGATGAGTTATCACAGGTTCACACCTACAAAGGCTAACCTAAATGATAGTGTTTCTAGTGGCCTCCTCTACAGATGAAAATAACCTAATGAATAAACGCAGTTCTGCAGACTGTACAATAGATTACAGTACAGGTAAATCTAGTGACTCACAGATGATGTTCTTACTAAGTGTAATCCAGTGGCAATTGTTAGGTGTCAAGTTTCCCCCACTGCAAAGGTGGAATCTCAAGCCATGTCCTCTGCTGTCTCCCATACCTCTGCGACCGCAGAGAAACCTGCTCAGCAGAGATGGCAGTCCAGGCATCTTGCCCAGGGTAATGCTAGGCGTCTAGTTGCTCCTTCAGGCTCTGCTGTAACACCATGCTTGAGTCAGCAGCAAACAGACGCTTCAGGGACTAAGTCATGTATTTTGCCTACTGAGCATGCCCATGGGATGACCTCTCATTGGAGGTTGGGGGTCACATGTGCAGGTCCCATTCCTGCTCTGATCGGTCCACTACTGGGAAGGTCCCAGAAGGACGCTGCTATAAAAGAGCCGCATGGCCGCACGGCCATGCGCTAGTATAGACTCTTATGTAGAGTTGAGCGAAACGGGTCGGCCAAATTCAGAAGTCGCCGACTTTGGCTAAAGTCGGGTTTCTCCGATCAAAACCCGACCATAGCGTGAGGTCGGCCATGAGGTCGCCGACTTGAGCGCCAAAGTCGCATTACCCACAATGCTTCCAGTGCCTTTTCTCAGCCAATCATCAAGGAGGCACACTATGGGCAATGCAATTGCATAGGCAGCGGCCTCCACCATGTTAGAGAAGGGCATTAAAGTGATTGGCTGGCTTTGTGTGGCATCACAGTGCCTATAAAAGGCCGTGACCGCTGACCGCCATCTTACTTCTGCCGATCTTAGCATAGGGAGAGGTTGCTGCTGCTCGTTCTCAATAGGGAAAGTGTTTAGGCAGGCCAAAAAAAAAAATTGCTCCTGCTGATAGCGAATGTCACTGTACAACACAACGGTATAGTGTGTAGTGACAGGGGAGGATATATTTGTGTGCAGCAGCTCTGTTGGTTATTAGGCTGCCTTATAAGGCTCCTTGATAGCTGCATTGCTGTTTGCACACTGCTGTGCAGAGTGCTTTTTTAAAAGCAAAAATATTTTTATTCCTTTTTTCTGCACAGTTACCAATCCTTCATTTTTTCAAACTTTTTTGTGCAGCAGCTCTGTTGGTGATTAGGCTGCCTTATAGGCTCCCTGACAGCTGCATTGCTGTTTACACACCGCTGTGCAGAGTGCTTTTTTAAGCAAAAATGACCGATGCACAGTGACACCATCTGCAGCAAGATGATGCTGCAGGTCTTTGGAGGTGGTCTGTGGGTTGTCCTTGACTGTTCTCACCATTCTTCTTCTCTGCCTTTCTGATATTTTTCTTTGCCTGCCACTTCTGGGCTTAACAAGAACTGTACCTGTGTTCTTCCATTTCCTTATTATGTTCCTCACAGTGGAAACTGACAGGTTAAATCTCTGAGACAACTTTTTGTATCCTTCCCCTGAAAAGCTATGTTGAATAATCTTTGTTTTCAGATCATTTGAGAGTTGTTTTGAGGAGCCCATGATGCCACTCTTCATAGGAGAATCTAATAGGAGAACTACTTGCAAGTGGCCACTTTAAATACCTTTTCTCATGATTTGATACACCTGGCTTTGAAGTTCAAAGCTCATTGAAGTTACAAAACCAATTTAGTGCTTCAGGAAGTCAGTAAAAAGTAGTTAGGAGTGTTCAAATCAAGAAAATGATAAGGGTGCCCATACTTTTGCACCGGTCAAATTTTGTTTAAATGCAGATTGCACATTTTCTGTTAGTACAATAAACCTCATTTGAATCCAGAAATATAACTGAGTCCATCAGTTATTAGATATATGAAACTGAAATAGCTGTTGCAAAAACCAAAATTGTTATAAAGAAAAAAGGTTAACATTAATAGGGGTGCCCAAACTTTTACATATGACTGTAGCTGTACACCTCTGGTACAGTACCATATATCTGCTTGTTGGATTATGGTGAAATACATACTGGGTGAGCATCTGTGACTCACAAAATATATATGGAGATTTCACTTCTTACATACACCTTACACAGCTGTACGCTACTCATACAGTACCATTTCTCTGCTGGTATTTTTGGCACATTTTCCCAAACATGAGGAAGTCTGGTGGAAGAGGCCGTGGACGTGGGTGGGGGGGCGCAGCTGGTACTGATGGTGGTGGTGGTGCATCGGCTGGTTCTGGCAAAAGCACAATAGAAGCTAAGGCAGGAGGTGTTGAGCCTGCGTCATCATCTGGCACAAGAAGGCCTTTAAGGTTCCCTTTTCTAGGAGTAGGTAAACCGCTTTTAAAGCTGGAGCAACAGGAACAGGTTTTGGCTTACATTGCCAAAACAGCCTCCAGCTCTATTGCCTCCTCTTCTGAAGTTACAAAAACTGCAAGCACAGAGTCGTCAGTGCAGGCCTCTGGTCAGGAATCACCCCTTTTCTTGTCTCCTTCACCCCCACTAAAAGTGAAGGATGCGGCAGCCTACACTTCAGATTACTCCATGGAGCTTTTTTCACATGCCATGCCTGTGTTATCAAGTGAAATTCTGAATTCCCCAGTCCAACATGAATCGGAGATGGAGTGCACTGATGCACAGCCTCTGCTAGATGATTCTGCTGGTACATTGACCCACAGCACTACATTCCCCTCACACTCTACAGAGCCAGAATGTGACACTGATGAAACTCAGGTGCCCCTTCCCGCATACTATACCACCTTACACGGTGACACAGAGGAAGGTGCAGATGAAAGTGCCGATTCCCTGAGCAGGTGGGGGTCCTACTCGTGGGCGACGGCAGTGGCACAGGGCCCCTTATAGTACGCAAAAGTGTCTCTGCCGGTGGGAGGGCCCACTCGCCGTCAGACATACCGTCGTACTATGAGGGGCCCTGTGCCAGAGCCGTCACCCACGAGTGGGCCCCCCATGCTTGCTCAGGGCCACAGCACTTGAAATACTTACCTCTCCCTGCTCCACCGCCGTGACGTCTTCCGTCTTTCCTGACAAGGACATTCAGGTTACAGAGCCTGAAGACATCACGTCTGTATGCCCTCTACCAAAACAGTACAAGTGCAAAGAGCTTGAAGATGCTGAGGAGTCCAGAGTAGAGCAGTGCCCAGCGAGGAGAGGTATTTAATTTTTTGAAAAGTTGGGAGCAATATACACTGGAGAATGATATAAGGGGCCTGTCATACACTGGAGCATCATCCATTTGGCCCCTCATATACTAGAGCATTCCAAATGGGGGGCATCAGACACTAGAGCAGCATTTACGGGGCCCATTATACACTGGAGCATTAGAAATGGGTCCCATTATATATGGAGCATTATTTGGGCCCATAACACACTGGAGCATCGTCCATGGGAACTAACATATACTGGAGCATTCCAAATGGGGGACATCAGACACTGGAGCAGTATTTACGGGGCCCATTATACACTGGAGCATTAGAAATGGGGCCCATTATATATGGAGCGTAATTTGGGCTCATAACACACTGGAGCATCGTCCATGGGGACCCACATATACTGGAGCATTCCAAATGGGGAACATCAGACACTGGAGCAGCATTTACGGGGCCCATTATACACGGGAGCATTAGAAATGTGGCCCATTATATATGGAGCATAATTTGGGTCCATAACACACTGGATCATCGTCCATGGGGACTAACATATACTGGAGCATTCCAAATGGGGGACATCAGACACTGGAGCAGCATTTACGGGGCCCATTATACACTGGAGCATTAGAAATGGGGCCCATTATATATGGACTCTATGAAGCATTATTTGGGCGCATAAGACAGTGGAGCATCATCCATGGGGACCAACATAGACTGTAGCATTATGTGGAGCTCATCATATACTGTATGGAACATTATATGGGGCCAATTATTCTGTATGGAGAAATATATGGGCTCATTATTCTGTATGGCGCACTAGTTGGTTGCCATAATACTGTATGGAGTAATATACTGTCCGTTTTTTGAGCTATTGTAGAATTTAAAATAGATATCAGTCATGTCATGTAAGCAGTGAAGTATTTGTCATTGTACTATACCTATATTTCTGTGCTGTATCGGAGAATTATGAATTGTGGTATGTGTTAAAAGGGCGCACTGACACTCTTTGGCCCAGGGCACACGAAAACGTGGCGCCAGCCCTACCCCCTCACAACTTTAGCCAAATAACCCCCAGTTTTCAATGCGTAACTATTATTATAAAGTACATTAAGGTTGACAAGCTTAAATAATAAGAATTGATGTCGTTGGCATTGAAATGGGCACTGTAGGTGTGTTTACTGTCCTCCACTCCCTGCCAACTTTGCTTCCCCATTGACTTGCATTGGGTTTCGTGTTTCAGTCGGACCCAACTTTTCGCTATAGTCGGCCGATTTCGTTCGACTCAACTTTTAAGAAAGTCGGGTTTCATGAAACCCGGCTTGACTCGAAAAAAGGCAAAGTCGCTCATCTCTACTCTTATTTTATTGTGTGTGAGTGATGATGGATGCATGTATCTGGTGACTGACTCATTAAGACTCCTCTCCCTTGGATATGTATGGTTTAGGGTTTTTAGAGTCAGAGTCAGCGCCTTATAGTGGCTGAGTCAAGTGCCACAGTGGTCCTAGTTCACAGCACCTCTCTGAGTGCCATATTGTGCCATCCAGCTAGGCACATAATTACCGCATCTACTGCGGCGCTGAGTGCTGGTGAGTCTAGAGGGACTCCAACCCTGTGTCTTGGGGCAGAGTCCTGTGGCTTTACCCCACGCTCACTTGGCCAAGCTCTGTGAGCTTAACAGGCTTCGGCATTTACATTTAGCGGTAGTGCGGCTCTGTGAGGCAACAGTGTCCACCTCGTACACACCAGGTGACGTTAACCCGCGTGTGTTCACTTAATATACCACCATATAGTGTCTGCCATTACTTAGCAGCAGTATTCCATCTCTGCACGGTGGACCTCAGGCTGCGAACGCACCTCATTATTATTTAATTATTTGATGCTTTCCGCCAGCTTTGAGGTTTCCATTGATGAAGAATGGCTCCACTATCTTTGTACCCCATATACCACACCATACCATCAATTATGGGTGTCAGGTCCAAGCATTCCTACATGAACAGTTTCCTGGAAAGTGGATTGGTGGTCGTACGCCAGTTGAATGGCCACCAAGGTCTACCGATCTGACCACCTTAGGCTGGTTTAAGACTTTTGCGATGAGGAGGGCTGCGGATGGCAGCCTACTTCCTCCCTTCTTCCTCCATGAAGCTCTGCCCACGCTTCGCCTACTGCCGCATGCATCCAGCCTTTCCCTGCGTATCTATCTTTAACCCCTTTCTGACATGAAATGTACTATCCTGTCCACGGTACCTGGGCCCCTATGACCGGGGACGGGATAGTATGTCTAAGCAATCAGCGGTGCTCCTGGGGGGGGGAGGCGCCACTGATCGCGGCCATGTGTCAGCTGATTATCACAGCTGTCACCCAGCACTATGTGTCAGGTGTAGTCAAGGACCGCCCCGACACGTAAACCCCTGACACACTGCGATCAAACATGATCGCACTGTACCCGGTAATTAGGGAAGCATCAGCAGGGAGGGGGCTCCCACCTTGCTTCCCTGAGACCCCCTGAGCAGCGCGATGTACTGCACTGCTCAGAGGGTCTCCTTCCCTACAAGCCCCCGGATCCAATATGGCCGCAGGGGCCTTCGAGGGCCTGCAGGAAGGCGGCTTCCTCAGTGCCTGCTGAGAGCAGGCACGAGGAAGCCTGTGCAGCGCCTGTCAGATCGCTGATCTGACAGAGTGCTGTCCAATCTGTCAGATCAGCGATCTGACACATTACAGTGATGTCCCCCCTGAGACAATAAAATAAAGTAAAAAAAAGTGTAAAAATAATTTATAAAAAATCACTAAATAAATTTAAAAAAAAATCAAAAATAAATTATTTTTTTGAAAAAAAACAAAAACAATAAAAGTACACATATTTAGTATCGCTGCATCTGTAAAGATCTGCCATATAAAACTGTTCCACTAGTTAACCCCTTTAGTGAACCCCTTAAAAAATAAAAATAAAAACAAAGCAAAAAACAATGCTTTATCATCATAACGCCGAACAAAAAGTACAATAATGCATGATCAAAAAGATGGATATAAATAAACATGGTACTGCTGAAAACACCATCTTGTCATGCAGAAAATGAGCTGGCACGCAGCATGATCTGCAAAAAATTAAAAAAGTTATAGCTCGCAGAATAAAGCGATGCAAAAATAATTATTTTTTATATAAAATAGTTTTCATTGCTTAAAAGCACCAAAATAAAAAAAACAACATAAATGAGGTATCGCTGTAATCGTACTGACCCGAAGAATAAAACCTCAATTTTACCACACGCAGAACAGTGTAAACGCACCCACCAAAAGAAATTCATGAAATGCTGGTTTTTGTCCATTCTGCATCCCAAAAATCGTAATAAAAAGCGATCAAAAAATGTCACCTGCCCAAAAATGGTACCAGTAGAAACGTCAACTCGTCCCGCACAAAAGAAGACCTTACAAGGCCTTACAGTTGAGTCAAAATCTAGAAAAATTATACAGTCATATGTAAAAGTTTGGGCACCCCTATTAATGTTAACCTTTTTTCTTTATAACAATTTTGGTTGTTGCAACAGCTATTTCAGTTTTATATATCTAATAACTGATGGACTCAGTTATATTTCTGGATTCAATTGAGGTTTATTGTACTAACAGAAAATGTGCAATCTGCATTTAAACAAAATTTGACCGGTGCAAAAGTATGGGCACCCTTATCATTTTCTTGATTTGAACACTCCTAAGTTCCTAACTACTTTTTACTGACTTCCTGAAGCACTAAATTGGTTTTGTAACCTCATTGAGCTTTGAACTTCATAGCCAGGTGTATCAAATCATGAGAAAAGGTATTTAAAGTGGCCACTTGCAAGTAGTTCTCCTATTTGATTCTCCTATGAAGAGTGGCATCATGGGCTCCTCAAATCAACTCTCAAATGATCTGAAAACAAAGATTATTCAACATAGCTTTTCAGGGGAAGGATACAAAAAGTTGTCTCAGAGATTTAACCTGTCAGTTTCCACTGTGAGGAACATAGTAAGGAAATGGAAGAACACAGGTACAGTTCTTGTTAAGCCCAGAAGTGGCAGGCCAAGAAAAATATCAGAAAGGCAGAGAAGAAGAATGGTGAGAACAGTCAAGGACGATCCACAGACCTCCTCCAAAGACCTGCAGCCTTATCTTGCTGCAGATGGTGTCACTGTGCATCGGTCAACAATACAGTGCACTTTGCACAAGGAGAAGCTGTATCGGAGAGTGATGCGAAAGAAGCCGTTTCTGCAAGCACGCCACAAACAGAGTCGCCTGAGGTATGCAAAAGCACATTTGGACAAGCCAGTTACATTTTGGAAGAAGGTCCTGTGGACTGATGAAACAAAGATTGAGTTGTTTGGTCATACAAAAAGGCGTTATGCATGCGCTATATTGTTGACCGATGCACAGTGACACCATCTGCAGCAAGATGATGCTGCAGGTCTTTGGAGGTGGTCTGTGGATTGTCCTTGACTGTTCTCACCATTCTTCTTCTCTGCCTTTCTGATATTTTTCTTGGCCTGCCACTTCTGGGCTTAACAAGAACTGTACCTGTGTTCTTCCATTTCCTTACTATGTTCCTCACAGTGGAAACTGACAGGTGAAATCTCTGAGACAACTTTTTGTAACCTTCCCCTGAAAAGCTATGTTGAATAATCTTTGTTTTCAGATCATTTGAGAGTTGTTTTGAGGAGCCCATGATGCCACTCTTCATAGGAGAATCAAATAGGAGAACTACTTGCAAGTGGCCACTTTAAATACCTTTTCTCATGATTTGATACACCTGGCTATGAAGTTCAAAGCTCAATGAGGTTACAAAACCAATTTAGTGCTTCAGGAAGTCAGTAAAAAGTAGTTAGGAGTGTTCAAATCAAGAAAATGATAAGGGTGCCCATACTTTTGCACCGGTCAAATTTTGTTTAAATGCAGATTGCACATTTTCTGTTAGTACAATAAACCTCATTTGAATCCAGAAATATAACTGAGTCCATCAGTTATTAGATATATGAAACTGAAATACCTGTTGCAAAAACCAAAATTGTTATAAAGAAAAAAGGTTAACATTAATAGGGGTGCCCAAACTTTTACATATGACTGTAGCTGTCAAAATATGGTGATGCAAAAACTATTCTTGGGCTGGAGTCACACACAACGATTAAAAAAACGGTCCGATTTTAACGGTCCGAAATCGCACAAAAGTATCTTAACCAGTGATCCGTTTTTGATGCGATTTTTCTTCATCGATGCGATTTTAATCGCATGTAAGGATCCTTTTGACATCCGTCTGGCGAGATTTTCTCGCAGGATAGCTAAATGGACATATAATGGACAGGTTTCCGCACACAAACAAATTACTAGATCTAGACACATTAAATACATATATATATATATTTATATATATATATTTTATACATGTCATAGAGACACATTTATATATATATATTTCTAATTCATACAGTTCTTCATTGCAGAATAGCCGCTGAAACATTTGCTGGCTTCTGTATAATCATTCTCCTGCCCATCATGAAATGACACATTTCATTTCATGTTTTTTTTTTTATGTCTATCACTATTAATTATATGAGGGTTTGTGGGTAAAATTTTCGAGTTGTAGGGGTTCATTTAAGGGATTAATTCGTTGTATTAAATTGCGGGGACTCCCTGCAGCCTCAGTGACCTCAGCGGGAATCCCAGCAATTTAATACAACGAATTAACCCCTTAAATGAACCCCCTACAACTCCAAAATTTTACCCTCATATAATTAATAGTGATAGACATAAAAAAAACCCATGAAATGAAATGGTTAACTATATGTAAACCATGTGTCATTTCATGTCGGGCAGGAGAATGAATGTACAAAAGCCGGCAAATGTTTCAGCGGCTATTCTGCAATGAAGAACTGTATGAATTAGAAATATATATATATATAAATGTGTCTCTATGACATGTATAATATATATATATATATATATATGTGTGTGTGTCTAGATCTATTAATTTGTTTCTTTATTTAACCGGTCACTGTGATTTTACTGTATTTGAATAAAAAAATTGCCTGCTTTTGGTGCGATTTTACCGCAACTCACACATCGGGTCCGTTTGCTATCCAATTTTTTCTTGCCCCCATAGACTTGCATTGTCGAATTTGATCCGAAAATCGGTGACAATCGCAGCATGCTGCGATTGTCTCGGTCCGAGGATCGGATCCAATAAAAAATCGCATGATGTGAGCTGCCCCATAGAATAACATTGGGATGAATGCAATGCGATTTTTTTATCGCATTGCATTCGTCCGATTTTATCGCTAGTGTGACCCCGGCCTTACAATAAAAAGCGTCTTTTAGAGTATGACAGTTGCCAAACATAAAAACCCACTATAAATAGTAAATCAAACCCCCCTTTATCACCCCCGTAGTTAGGGAAAAATACTTAAATTAAAAAAAATGTATTTATTTCCATTTTCCCACTAGGGTTAGAGTTAGGGCTAGGGTTATAGGGCTATGGCTATTGATCTCAATTCCAGTCAATTTTGCATTGAAAAAGTCAAACGGTGCTCCTTCCCTTCCAAGCTCTGCCATGCGCCCAAACAGTGTTTTACCCCCACACATGGGGTATCAGCCTACTCAGGACAAATTACACAACAACTTTTGGGGTCCAATTTCTCCTGTTACCCTTGGGAAGATAAAAAATTGGGGGCAAAAATATCATTTTTATGGAAAAATAATATGTTTTTTTATTTTTATGGCTCTACGTTATAAACTTCTGTGAAGCACTTGGGGGTTCAAAGTGCTCACCACACATCTAGATAAGTTCCTTGGGTGTCTAGTTTCCTAAATGGGGTCTCTTGTGGGAAGTTTCTACAGTTTAGGCACATCAGGGGCTCTCCAAAGGCAACATGACACCCGCAGACCATTCCATCAAAGTCTGCATTCCAAAACATCACTACTTCCCTTCCGAGCCCCGACGTGTGCCCATACAGTAGTTTTCTCCCATACATGGGATATCAGCGTACTCAGGACAAATCGGACAACAACTTTTGGGGTCCAATTTCTCCTCTTACCCTTGGGAAAATAAAAAAATTGGGGACTAAAAGATCATGTTTGTGGAAAAAATATATTTTTTTAATTGTACGGCTGTACATTATAAACTTCTGTGAAGCCCTTGGGGATTAAAAGTTCTCACCACACATCTAGATAAGTTCCTTTGGGGGTCTAGTTTCCAAAATGGTGTCATATGTGTGGGGTTTCCACTGTTTTGGCACATCAGGGGCTTTCCAAATGTGACATGATGTCCGATCTCAATTCCAGCCAAAAAAGTCAAATGGTGCTGTTTCCCTTCTGAGCTCTGCCATGCGCCCAAATAGTCATTTACTCCCAAATATGGAGTATCAGCGTACTCAGGACAAATTGCACAATAACTTTTGTGGTCCTGTTACCCTTGGAAAAATAAAAATTGGGGGTGAAAAGATCATTTTTGTGGAAAAAATATGATTTTTTAATTGTACAGCTGTACGTTATAAACTTCTGTGAAGCCCTTGGGGGTTAAAAGTTCTCACCACATATCTAGATAAGTTCCTTGGGGGGTCTAGTTTCCAAAATGTGGTCACTTGTGGGGGGTTTCCACTCTTTAGGCACATCAGGGGCTCTCCAAACGTGACATGGCATCCGATCTGTATTCCAGGCAATTTTGCGTTGAAAAAGTCAAACGGCGCTCCTTCCCTTCTGAGCTCTGCCATGCGCCGAAACAGTGGTTCTCTCCCACATATCAGGTATCAACGTTCTCAGAACAAATTGCACAATAACTTTTGCTGTCCAATTTCTCCTGTTACCCTTGGTAAAATAAAAAACTGGACCTGAAGTAATTTTTTTGTGAAAAAAAGTTAAATGTTCATTTTTTTTTTAAAACATTCAAAAAATTCCTGTGAAGCACCTGAAAGGTTAATAAACTTTTTGAATGTGGTTTTGAGCACCTTGAGACCTGCAGATTTTAGAATGGTGTCACTTTTGGGTATTTTCTATCATATAGACCCCTCAAAGTGAATTCAAATGTGATGTGGTCCCTAAAAATAAAATGTTGTTGTAAAAATGAGAAATCGCTGGTCAACTTTTAACCCTTGTGACTTCCTAACAAAAAAAAATTTTGGTTCCAAAATTGTGCTGATGTAAAGTAAACATATGGGAAATGTTATTTATTAAGTTTTTTGTGTGCCATTGCTCTGTGATTAAAGGGCATAAAAATTCAAAGTTCAAAAATTGCGAAATTTTCAAAAATTTTGTCAAATTTCCATTTTTTTCACAAATAAATGCAAGTTATATGTATGAAATTTTACCACTATCATGAAGTACAATATGTCATGAGAAAACAATGTCAGAATCACCGGAATCCATGGAAGCTTTCCAGAGTTGTTACCTCATAAAGGGACAGTGGTCAGAATTGCAAAATCTGGCCCGGTCATTAACGTGCAAACCACCCTCGAGGGTTAAGGGGTTAACATTGGTATGCAGGGACATGCATTGTATGCGGATGTGTCTGCATGCGGTGATTTGACGTGTGCGGCGACCACACGGTAATGCAAAATTTTGAACGCTGCCCTTCAGTTTTGTCAGTGGGGTCATAAAGAGCTTGGCTTCCATGCACATTACTGGAATCAGGCTCTCTTAGCTTACATAATGCTGCTCTTAGATTACATAGGAAAAACCTACTGAATACTTTTCTTCATAAACAATGTTATTGCCCACAAAAAATGTGCCTAACAGATTGTGCCTTCAACTGGATTCCCCCAGAAACACTCTAGATAATTGACAAGTTTCCCCTATGTGTGTAATGTACATAGGCTGAGATCTGTCAATCACCTAGAATGGAGTAGGGAGAAGCAGACCTGGGGCTACAAGTGGTTTGGGCAGCATGAAACGAGTGATCGGTTCCCTTTAAACCAAAATTTGTATTAAATCTCTGCTCAGTATAGAGAGAAAAAAAAGTTCCAGAACATCAATAATATAATGCACAGTAACTAAACAAGAAATATCCCAGCTAATTGCCGCGATCAAGGTCAGATATCGTCAGGACTATCAATACAGTACTTCATATTATCCAGTTATGGTCTAAATAATAGTCATATTGGTCATTGATAAAACCTTCATGTAATGTTTGTTTGCAACCATTTAATGTATTTTCCAGAAGATTATTATTATTATTATATTATTATTATTATTATTAAAAGTGAACAAATCAAATGTTCCCAAGTCTTAAGCAGTAATTATTGAGATTTTCGGCTGCACCCCTCCCTTGTCTCATATCTTTCCTGCATGGTGATACCTAATGGTGTTACAGACCAGTGTTGGTGATAAAGATCAAAGCCAGGGTCACTCATCAAGGGTACCAGAAGCTAAAGCAGGCTGTTTACTCAACCAGAAAATGTTCTAACTGGCCACGAAATACGAATTGCTCTTTTCTCCAAACACTAATACAGGTGCTGTGTATAGCTGACTGCATACTATGATGACGTGATCGTTTAATGGTCAGACCACTAAACTGATATGACTCATTATTAGTGTTGAGCATTCCGATACCGCAAGTATTGGGTATCGGCCAATACTTGCTGTATCGGAATTCCGATACCGACTTCCGATATTTTTTCAATATCGGAAGTCGGCATCGGAATCGGAAGTTCAAAATGATTGACAGCCTGACGTCATCATGATGCGCGGTGTGTGCGCATCATGATGCGCCGTCATTTCGGGCCTTCCGGGGGTCTCTGCCGGCCTGCCGGGGGGCTGTGTGGACTGCCCGGGGTCTGTACCGGCCTGCCGGGGGGCTGTGCCGGCCTGCCGGTGGTCTGTGCACCCTGTGGGGGTCTGTACCGGCCTGCCGGGGGGCTGTGCTGATGTCCGGGGGTCTGTGCAAGCATCGTCCGATGGGACTACAAGTCCCATCAGGCGATGCCTGCTACCATGACAGTGATTGACACATTAGCCAATGATGGGACAGTAGTAGTCCCATCATCCGGCAAATGTGTTAAATGTTAAAAAAAAAAAAAAAAAAATACTACATACATACTACATACATACTACATGCATGCTACATACATACTACATGCTACATACATACCACATACATACCACATATATACTACATACTACATACATACTACATACATACTACATGCATGCTACATACATACTACATGCTACATACATACTACATATATACTACATACATACTACATACATACTACATGCATGCTACATACATACTACATACATACATGCATGCTACATGCATACTACATACATAACACATATATACTACATGCATGCTACATACATACTACATACTACATACATACCACATACATACTACATACATACTACATACATACTACATGCATGCTACATACATACTACATGCTACATACATACTACATGCTACATACATACTACATGCTACATACATACCACATACATACTACATACATACTACATGCTACATACATACTACTTATATACTACATGCATGCTACATACATACTGCATGCTACATGCATGCTACATACATACTACATACATACTACATATATACTACATGCATGCTACATACATACTACATGCATGCTACATACATACTACATGCTACATACATACCACATATATACTACATACATACTACATATATACTACATGCATGCTACATACATACTGCATGCTACATGCATGCTACATACATACTACATACATACTACATGCTACATACATACCACATATATACTACATACATACTACATACAATACATTCATACAATACATACATAGACATACAGTACATATAACATAGAGTAACATACTTACCAATACTTGTCACATTGTTCCCCGAAGCCATTGTCGTCTACGGAATAAATATTAACATAATAAACCACAAAAATACTCACCCACGATCCGAAGCAGTCCACGAGTGTGTCCCACGACGATCTTGGGTAGAGAACTGCAGCATCAGCTGTTGCTGCCGTTCTCTACGGGCTGCAGGAATCCAATGACGGAAGGTAGGTATCCTTCCGCACTGTATTCCTCCGCCACTTAAAAAAAAAAAAAGTCCCTAGTCTCACTTTATGCCATTGCTGCGTGGGAAATTCCTTTGGCTTTGCTTTGCTTTTCCTATGTCCAGTGTGAATTTGCCTTTACATCATGCATGTTTTGAAGTCAAACTCCGGCTCAGTTTTCTGTTTTTTTGTTTTCTTCAGAAAGATTTAGTAGATACTGAAGTTGTAGTACATTGTTCTACTGTTCAGAGACACCTGCACAAATATAGCAGTCATGGAAGAATCAATAGAAGAAAACCTCTAAGTATGCAAAAGAACACCTAAACAAGCCTGATGCATTTTGTAAACAAGTCCTGTTGGCCAATGAGGTTACAATAGAACTCTTTGGCCGCAATGATCAAAGGTATGTGTAGAGAAAAAAAAAGCACAGAATTCCAGGAAAAGAACATCTCACCAACCATTAAGAATTGAGGTGGATTAATCATGCCATTGTGTTGTGTTGCAGCCAATAATAATCTTTATTTTTATATAACGCCAACATATTCCACAGCGCTTTACAGTTTGCACACATTATGATCACTGTCCCCATTGGGGCTCACAATCTAAATTCCCTATCAGTATGTCTTTGGAATGTGGGAGGAAACCGGAGTACCTGGAGGAAACCCACGCAAACACGGGGAGAACATACAAACTCCTTGCAGATGTTGTCCTTGGTGGGATTCGAACCCAGGACCCCAGTGCTGCAAGGCTAACCACTGAGCCACAGTGCCACCACGTCATATAAATGTGTGGGGGCTCCCTCTTTATCCCCATCGGCACCCTGAGATCATGATCATGTGGTCATGATGTTTGCCATGACAATTCACGACCAAATTGCGGCCTTAGACTCTGCTGGCTAACTTGTTCAGAAGTTAGCGACATTTAGGTGGTAAAAATACACTTTTTCATTCCTGTCATGTCACTGCATTCCTGAAAATCACCTGAAGGGTTGACAGCAGTTTTCAACATGTCAAGTGGTGATGTTTTTAAAATGGCCAATGGCAAGTGTAACATTTCATGGATAGATGGAAGATTGGATTCAATGAAATTTCAACAAATTCTTGATGCAAACATGACACCATCTGTAAAAATGCTGAAGTTAAAAAGAGGATGGCTTCTACAAGTGGATAATGATCCTAAACACAAGTCAAAATCCACAAGAAACTACCTCACAAGGTGCAAACTGAAGGTTTTACAGTGACCCTCACTGTCGCCTGATCTGAACAGCTTTGAAAATCTGTGGTGTGATGCAGTGACCCCTGTGACAGCTAGGGAGCTCTGTATGGGCTTCTCAGGACATGTATGCCGGCGTTTCCTTTATTGTGATGGGGAAATGGTGAGCGGCAGGATTGTAAATGGCCGATATGTATCGCAAGGGTGGGAGCCTTGTGGTGGAAGCTTGAACGTGTATTCATCAGCAGATAATACTGCTGAGGGTTTGATGCTGTGTATTGGGAAAGCTTCCAAGTAACTTGGTGTGATGGGTGGAACCAGTCACCTACAAACCCACCCATGGAAATGTGTCTGAACGCCCAATGTAAAGCCTGTATGTGTGTGGCTGTGTGTGGAATAGGACCTGCAGTGAGGTCATGACCATGTGATCCATACCTCCGCTGTGGGTGTGGTGATGTACCATATAATGTGCCTGAGGTCTGGTCACATGAAGGGAGAGTGTGTACCTGAATGGTTCAGGGTGCAAGGTCCTGGAGGGTCAGTGTTGGGAGAAGGATCGGATCCCTGGAGCACGTGCTGCGACCTTTGACCTGGTGAAGCGTGAGTGTTGGATGGTCTCAGGAGGGGATGTCCTGAATAGCACCCGCTGAGGCCCTGGACCTGGTGGCCGGTGTGTTGGGAGACCCAGGAAGGAGGGTTGGATCCCTGAATAGCACCCGGTAAGGCCTGTGTGTTGGACGGTTCCAAAGTGGGGATGGACGTCTTGAATAGCACACAGACAGGCAACGTGTGTTTGCAGAGTCAGTGTCGGCACTGCATTGGGGGAGCTACTGTCCATCTGTGGATCTGGACAGTCAGGTGGCCTGGTGAGCAAGGCATTATCCGGGACGGTGATCCCAGTTCGGCAGCTTCCCTGAGAGAGAGGGCTACCAAATTGTTGGCACCTGGAGCCGGAGCTCCTGCGAGGTAACCCCGGACATGGGGATATGACTGTTGGTGCCTGTTGTGTTCTATGGACATTAATGAACTGTACGACATTCAGTTGCCCATGGTTACTGGACAGTGAGGAAGTCCAGCGTGTTTAGGGACTGCAAGGAAAAGCCATATGTTGAAATGTTATGGACTATACAGTATGTAAGCCTGTGAAATATAACATGGCTTACGGTGCGGTTTATGATGCCATAATAAACTGCATTGGACTGTTTTAAGTGAAAGTGTTCCTATGTGCATCAATATCACAGCCAAGTGAGTGCTCCCCAACGCACTCAGTGAGCACTACCTTACAGTGGATAGACGATAAAATAACAGTGCATGCAAGACAACCCAGGAATCTCACAGAAATGGAAGAATTTTCCAAGAAAGGATGGATGAATATCCCTCGAACAAGAACTGAAAGACACTTGGCTGGCTAGAAAAAGCGTTTACCAGCTGTGATGCTTTCAAAAGGGGTGCTACTAGATACTAACCATGCAGGGTGTCCAAACATTTGCATAGGCCCATTTTCCTTTATGTAAGTTTTACAATGTAAAAAATGAAAATTTTTACAATGTAAAAAATGAAAATATACATATATTCTTTTGCCTAAGATACACAGGAAATGTGTCATCTTTCACTTTAGGTCTTTTAGAGATCATTTTAGTTTTCAATCACAGCATTTAAAAGGCAGTCAGAAGGAGGGGGCTCCCTCTGCCCTCCAATTAATGCCCCCACGACATCATTGAGGCGGCTCGATCATTGCCACGGTGACCCGATGTCTTCATGATGACATCTGGGTCACCAGGTTATGGCAAGCCCCTTAGACGATGAGCAGTGAAGCACTGACAGTTATAAACCATTGCAATGCTTGTGCATTGTAATGGTTTATAACAGAGATCAAGCTGCTGTAAGTCAAAGTACTATAGTGAAACTAAGTAAAAAAGTAATATAAGGTAAAATAAAAAATTGCAGAAATATTTTTTTCAAAAATCAGACAATACTAATGAAAAAAAAAAAAAAAAAAAAAAAAATAAATATATATATATATATATATATATATATATATATATTAGCCTTGCAATGTTTTCATTTCCTGTTCTGTCCAGATGTCATCGTATCCCAGAATTCCAAGCGGAGGAAGTTCACCGTACGCCATATTGGGACACCTAAGTGATGGGTGTCTCAATATGGAAACTGCTGCTGGTACCAACCTATTGCGCGGTACCACCAGCGGAACACCGTCGCATTAAACACACACACACACACTGTTACACACTCACACACTCTCACACTCTCCCACTCACACACTTTCACAGTCACACACACACTCACACTCACACACGCTCACACTCTCACATTCTCACTCTCACAATCACACACTCACACTGACACTCAGACACTCACACATTCAAACTCACACTCACTCTCTCTCACACACTCACGCAGCTTCTTTCGCAGTACCATCAGCAGAACACCATTGCACTGTGCCTGTGTGAATTCCACGCAGGTGAAATGAATCATTCAGCTGATCCCAGCGGCAGATGCACGACGAGTCTACAGGCAGAGGAAGCCGGTCACATTAAAGGGGTTTTCCCATGATTGAAAGTTCATTTTAAAAATTGTCTGTGTCTGATTGTGTACGGAGCATACCACATCTCCTGGGCAGGGGAGGAAGCAAAAGACAAAACTGACATTACAGCAGGGGATCACAGATGAATCATTTTGTGAGGTAAAATATTTCACTGACTTTTTTTAAACAATATTTTACCTCACAAAATGTATCCTCTGCGATCTCCTGCTGTAATGTCAGTGTTGTCTTTTGCTTCCTCCCCTGCCCAGGAGCTGTGGTATGTTCTGTACAGGGTAGGACACAGGGGTGAGAGAGACAAAGCACAGGAGGGAGACAGCTCAAATAGGACAGCACATGAGGGGAGAACACAGCACAGGAAGGAGAGAGACAGCAGACAAGGGGGATAGCACATGAGGTAGACAGGTCAAAGAAGAGAGCACAGATGAGAGAAGTCAGCACATGGGGAAAGAGAGTGTGACTGTCATGTCCGCCATGTTTGTCATGTCTGCCATGTTTGTTTTGTCTCAAGAACTCCTGGAGCGATGTGCATGTGCATATCTTGTCTGCTGTCCTGCATGTTCGCTAGAGCAGTGTGCACACTCACCTCATGTCTGAGCTGCAGGATGCCTGCGTTTCTGCTCTGCCTTCTGTGATCTTCTCATCTTGGCTAGAATCCCTGATCATGTGTCCCTGCCTGGATCCTGCACTGTCTGGTTCTGCAATCATCTCGTCATGTCTGGAACGCTGATCATGTGACGTTTCCTAAAGATCCTGCACTGTCTGGTTCGGTAATCATCTCGTCATGTCTGGAACTCTGATCATGTGACCTGTCTAGGTTTCAGCACTGATCTGCAGTCATCTCGTCATGTCTGGAACTCTGATCATGTGACTGTGCTCTGTTATCCTGTGGATCTGAACCCGGAAGTGCTCCCCTGGTCCTGACCTGGAAGAGGAGGTGCTATGCCCTATATCAGGCCGCCCCTTCCTATGCTCAGGGCCTGAGTATTGTGTGGTGTCCCTGCATGGCTGCTTGGTCTGTGGGGCGCTCCCTCTATTCTGTGCCCTTGCACTCTGCCCTGTCGTGCGTCTCTGCACACGCTCCGTGCTCGTACTCCATCTCTTGTCCCGTGCCTTGTCTTATGTTTGTCTGTTGTGCCATGTTCGTCTTTGTCCTGCTTGGACTTGTAGTCCTTCTGTTTCTCTGCCTTGCCTGTTTTCGCTATGCCTTGTTCCGTACCTTACCTTGCTCTGCCTTGTTCCTCCCTATGGTGTTTGCTTGCTCTGCCTCGCTCTCTCCTATGGTGCTCTGTTGTGCTCCCTGGCACACGCACCCTTCCTCCTCCCTTTTCCATGTCTAGTCCCAAGGTTCTCCCTTGGCCCGGCTCTGGGCTTCGCCTACACTCCGCTGCTAGACTCTTTCCTATTATGCTCTCTTGCACGTTTCTAGGCTAGTCCCAAGGTTCTCCCTTGGCCCAGCTCTGGGCTTCGGCCTACGCTCTGCTGCTAGCTCTGTTCCTGCTCTGATCTGCTTCCGTTCCTGGTTCTGTACTCTGCTTAAGCCCTGCCTTGTTTCTCGTCTTGTCTTCCCTTGCTCTGTTTCTTCGTATGCTCTTTGCATGCGCCTGGCCTTCCTAGCCTCCTGTTTGTGCCTCAGCCGTGCGCGCCCTAGCCATGCCCGCCTGCTTGTGCCTCAGCCGTGCTCGTCGGTCAATGACAGCTGTGTCGCCTGCCATGCCTCAGTCGGGTTTGCTGGGGTCTTGCCCGTCTGTCATTGCCGCAGCCCGATCAGCTAGCCAGTGCTCCAGCCGTGCTCTCTGTGCTCCCTTGCACCTCACGCTGTTTCTGCACTGTGATCTACGTGCTCTCTATAGCATGCGCAGACCTCGCCTGCCCATGGCATACCTCCCCTTGCTTCTATAATAGTACGTGCAGGTTTGGCCATGTACCCTGTCATGCCCTCTTGCACGCACAGGTCCTAACCTGGTCCTTGAAACCTGACCCTGGCGTGCCTCTCTGCACGCGCAGGACTCTGCCTCGCCTGTCCCTGGCGTGCCTCTCTGCACGCGCAGGACTCTGCCTCGCCTGTCCCTGGCGTGCCTCTCTGCACGTGCAGGACTCTGCCTCGCCTGTCCCTGGCATGCCTCTCTGCACGCGCAGGACTCTGCCTCGCCTGACCCTGGTGTGCCCTTTGCACGCTCAGGACTCTGTCTCGTACCTTGTGCCTTGGCATGTCTCTACACACGCACTCTGTCTCGTACCTTGTGCCTTGGCATGTCTCCACACACGCACCCTGTCTTGTTTTGTGAACCCTGGCGTGCCCCCTACACACACACCTAGTCTTGAACCCTGGCGTGTCCCCTACACACGCACTTTGCCTTGTACCTAGCCTTGAACCCTGGCGTGTCCCCTACACACGCACCTTGCCTTGCACCTAGCCTCGGACCTCGGCGTGTTCTGTAACACGCACCATGCCTGGATACCTGTCGTGCCTCCTTGCCTGAAACCTGGTTTGCCTGCCAGATGCCCGGAACCTGCCGATCGCTGCCAGAGATCATGAGCTGGATGACTGCGGCCTGACGTGCGGAGCTGATGTCCTAACCTGTTAGGAGGTGCTTGAGCAACAATTTTAGTTAGTTAGTCTGCAAGCTGCTAGATAGTAATCAGGGTCCTATACCAGTCCAGTTTAATCTGTACCAGTAACAGTTCTGCTTTCTGTTCCCATTCTGTCTGTTGAATACTTGAAGCTGAAACCACACTGGTGGTACCTGAATTCAAAACCACTCTGGAGGAACCTGAATCTGAAACTGTTCTGGCTGTACCTGAATCTGAAGCTGCTCTGGAGGAACCTATATCTGAAGCTGCTCTGGTGGCACCTGAATCTGAATCTGGCGGTATATTAACCTGAAACCCCTCTGGCGTTACCAGAATCTGAAACCCACGTTGCCAGAACATCTCCAATATCTGTCCCATTTGAATGAGTGGCTAGATCTATAGCCTCAGTTTTTTTGTTTATCTTCAGTATTTTTGTATTCAGTACAAATAGGGTGTGGCCTCCTTTCTACTGAGCTGTGTAGCTCACATATAGTCCCTTTTAAGCTGGGTGTTCCTTTGGGACCCGGAGACTCTTTGCCACTATTCACACTAGGTAGGTTTTAAAATTAGAGAGTTAGTTACTGTCCCAAATGGGTACACCTTGCGGTGATGGGATAGCTTTATACTTTTTTGATCAAAATAGTGTTTACTAAGTACCCTATGTTAATTATTTAATGCACTTACTTTTTTACTTATTTATTTTCATTAGGGTACATGTACACATTGTTTCTTCCTTTGGTTTTGCTTGCTTTTATGGCCAGTGTGAACATGCTTTTACATCATGCATGTCATTCAAGTGTACTCTAGTTCAGTTTTTAGTTTTTCTTCAGTATTTTTGTATTCAGTACAAATAGGGTGTGGCCTCCTTTCTACTGAGCTGTATAGTTCACATATAGTCCCTCTTAGGGCAGTCTCACATGTCCAGATAATTCCGGTACCGGAAAAATCGGTATCGGAGCTATCTGTGTCCGTGTGTCCGTGTGTATGCATAGTACATGCGTGTGGCACACATGTGGCAACTGTGTGCCACACGTGTGCTGCATCAAGACCACATGGATGGCCGCCAGGGAAGAAGCGCTACATTAAGAGCTGTTCCCTGGCGTCTGGTGCTGAACGTGGCTGTAATTCTTCTCTCCTGCTCTGCCTGCAACAGCGCGAGCAGGATAGAATGAATGAATGAAAACCCGATGTGGGGTGTCCCTCTGTTTGTGAACCAACCCAGCAAAATTCACAGCTGGGGGCTGCAACTCCCAGCTGTCACCTTCAACAAGGTTGGTTCTCAAGAATAGAGGGGTCCCCACGCTGTTTAATTATTTAAGTAAATGATTAAAAAAACGTCATGGGGTCCCCCCATTTTTGACAACCAACATGACTAAAGCTCACAGCTGGGGGCTGATATTCTCAGGCTGGTAAGGAGCCATTGATCTTGCCCCCCCAACCTAAAAACAGCAGCCCGCAGCTGCCCAGAAAAGGCGCATCTATTATTCTATACCTGTTCGGCGTACAGTCAAGTCCCTCAGCGTAAATCCATCTCAGGGGTTAATCAGTTTACAGCCGGAGCGATGCTAATGCGACCGCTTGGTCTGTAAACTACTGGGAAATGAATGGGAAGCAGCACGCGCAGGCTCTGTGACGTCACTCGCATCTATTATGGGTATACTATAATAGAATACACAAATCCAGCTAAATCCTTTAAAGGTCTAATTACGGGGTAAATAGAATGCAGTGCTAGGTAAGCAGGGAGTGTATGTGCTTGTATGCTCAAGGCATGCGGGCACTGTATGCATGCAGGCACTGTATGTTGGTATATAGATATCAGTAGCAGGCAGGCATTGTATGTGGCATACTTAATTGCAAACTTCAAGAGGGTCCATTCCATTACTGTCTGCTGCTGCTGCCTATTACATACTGTATATTGACTGTAAATACCTAGCCCCAGGTCTCAGTGGGCAGGACATTTTTTTGTGTGTCTTAATCCTGATTATTTTATTCCAAAGCAATCCAGAGCCCCCATATTTTTATCCATTTGCTTATTGACACTGCAGAATACAGCCAGATCATTTTCATAGTGCAGCGTGAATATCCAGCTATTTTAAATGGATTTGCCTATCCCAGCCATCACATCTGAGTGCGCAGAAATTTCTTTGGAGTGTCTTATGTAATTTCTTGACACCATTTTGCTGGCCAAAAAATACTTAGCTGCCAAAAAAATATTTAGCTACAGGGCAGATATTTTACACCGTTTTTTGTCTGCCACACGGATCACATATGATTATTCTCAAAATTGTGCCATTTCAGGCCTTCATAGAATTTTTTTGGTTGTGTCTTAGCCTACTTGTTGACACAATTTAGCTGGGCAAAAAAAAAATATACAGGCCAGATATTTGAAAGTGGGCTATCTACTTCAGACACCTCATCTATCTGTGGATTACAAATTGTTGCATTTCAGGCCTCCAATCCACTATATTTGCTATCTATTACCCTAGTTCTATACACTATTTTGGGGTAAAAAAATAAAAAATACATGCCACATATTGAACAGTGGGATATCTCTGTCAAATGCCTCATCTCTCTGTGGGCTACAAATTGTGGCATTTCAGGCCTAGATTCCACTGTATTTCCAGCATCTTACCCAAGTTATTGACACCAGTTTCATATCAAAAAATATGTTTTTACCTACATTCCAGATATTTTAAATTGTGGTTTTCCTGCACACGGATCACATATATGTTCGCTCCCAATTCAGCCATTTGTAGTGAACATGGAAAATATTGCAGTCCATTTAAAATGGGCAAGGCACGTGGCAAAGGATGGGAAAGTGAACATGAGCGTATTGTTAGAGTGCGTCTTTAGAACCCTGGTGGAATTATAACCGATAAGCGCATCCGCCTGTCAACTGAAAATGCTGGCTCTTATAAAAATGAACAATGGCTGGATTGGGCCAGACTTCTGTACACCACAGCATGATAACAGTGAAACATAACCTCAAATGCAGTGTCTTTTTTTGTGAGGTGTATTCCCATGCACCTCTTCACAGCCACACGCTTCCTGATTTTGGCTATTTGCTGTTATCTTCCTCCTTCTCCTCAATGTGTACCAAAGGAATAATGTGTACTTGGATTTCCTGTGGCCATCCAGTACGTGGGTTCAAAGGCTTATTGGGGTGCGTGTAACTATGGTGCAGGGAAGACCTTACATTCAATGCATAAGCAAACATTATAGGAGTACCAAATGAATACTGGGAACTTTGGTTGCATGTGGCTATCAAGTACCTTGGTTCAGAGGCTTATTGGAGTGCGTGTAACTTTATTGCAGGGCAAGCCTTGCATTCAGTGCCTAAGCAAACAGTATGGGAGTACCAAATGAATAATGTGAACTTGTTTTTCCTGTGGCCATCCAGTATGTGTGTTCAAAGACTTATTGGGGTGTGTGTAACTTTTGTGCAGGGCAGGTCCTGCATTCAATGCATAAGCAAACAGTATGGGAGTACCAATACCAAATGAATAATGTGAACTTGTTTTTCCTGTGGCCATCCGGTACCTTGGTTCAAAGGCTTATTGGGGTGCATGTAACTTTGGTGTAGGGCAGACCTTGCATTCAATGCATAAGCAAACATTATGGGAGTACCAAATAAATACTGGGAACTTTGGCTTTCCTGTGGCCATCCAGTACCTTGGATCAGAGGCTTATTGGGGTGGGTGTAACTTTGGGGTAGGGCAGGCCTTGCATTCAATGCTTAAGCAAACAGTATGGGAGTACCAAATGAACAATGTGAACTTGTTTTTCCTGTGGCCATCCAGTATGTGTGTTCAAAGGCTTATTGGGTTGGGATGCATGTAACTTTGGTGCAGGGCAGGCCTTGCCTTCAGTGCATAAGCAAACAGTATGAGAGTAACAAATGAATAATGTGAACCTGTTTTTCCTGTGGCCATCCAGTACGTGGGTTCAAAGGCTTATTGGGGTGCATGTAAGTTTGGTGCAGGGCAGGTCTTGCATTCAACGCATAAGAAAACAGTGTGGGAGTACCAAATTAATACTTGGAACTTTGGTTGCATGTGGTCATCCATGACGTTAACGTTCAATGGGTTGTTGGGGTGCATCCAAATTTTGGGCAGCCCTGCCACTCACTGCATATGCAATAACAGTATAAGGGACCCAATTTTTAATAATGGGAACAACAAATCATAGTCAGCTGATGTCTCTCTAAGAATAGTGAGGGATGACTGCTGGCCCTATAAAAATAGACTTTGTGACTTTCAGAGGCCCTCCTTCATCAATGAAACAGGATGTGTCTGATGATGTGTCGCATATCACATGGCCAAATAAGGTTGTAAACTGTTAAAATGACATTTCTCAGTGAATGCATTTGTCTTGGTTGAAATCAATGGTAAAGTTGAAAAATGCATAAAAAATGCTACGTGTGAACATAGCCCAAGTGGTGGAGGAACATTTTTGTTTTGGGTCAATTATTTTGCCTTATATAAAAGTCATTACCCTAGAAATTACATTACTTATCATATTTCCCAGGAAAATCCATTTTGGTTTAGCTTTTTTATGTTTTATTGTGCGCCTGTAAAAATGACGTAAGACTCCGACAACATTGTTCACAGCTGTGACCTGGGAGTCAGAAATGCTTCCAGGCGTCTTCACCATGATGTTCCCATGTCATTTGAGCACTGTTTCCATCATTTTCAGACATTTTTAGTCCCTAGAAGGACCCCCAGGAGGGGTCACGGTAAAAATACTCGGTTTTCCCATAGACTTACATTGGGCTCGTTGCTCGGGTCAAGCACCCGAGCATTACAATTTGCTCGACCCGAGCAACGAGCACCAAAGCATTTTAGTGCTCACTCATCACTAGAGGTAGTGTGATAGTCTGAGGCTGTTTTGCAGCTTCAGGACCTGTAAGACTTGCTGTGGTAAATGGAACCATGAATTCTGCTGTCTACAAAAAAAATCCTAGAGAATGTCTGGCCATCTCTTCATGACTTCAAGATGAAGCGCACTTGGGTCATGCAGTTGGACAATAATCCAAAACACACCAGGAAGTCCACCTCTGAATGTCTTAAGAAAAACATTCTTAAATCAGTCATTGTCCTGACCTTAATCTGATTGAGATGCTGAGATGTCACTTTAAAAAGGCAGTTCATGCTCAGAAACCCTCCAATGTGGCTGAATTACAATTATGCAAAGATGAGTGGGCCAAAATTCCTCCATAGCATTGTGAAAGACTCATTGCCAATTATCACGAATGCTTGATTGCAGCTGTTGCTGCCAATTGTGGCTCAACCAGTTATTAGGTTTAGGGGGAGAAATCTTTTCCACACAAGCCCCTATAGATTTGGATTTCTTTTTCCCTTAACAAGAAATACCTTAATTTAAAAACTGCTTTTTGTGTTTCCTTGTGTTATTTTTGTCTAATATTTAAATTTGTTTGGTGATCTGAAAAGTGTGACAAACATGCAAAAGAATAGGAAATCAGGAAGGGGGAAAACACTTTTTCAAACAACTGTATGTCTTTTCAGAACTCAGGTGCATACACCTAAGACTAAAGTTGGCTGAACCCACTGATTTCGAAAACTTCGGATGACAGTCTAATGTGTGTGGAGGTCACTTCAACATGATTGTTGAGTGAGATAAAAACTTGTCACATCTAATTTTGAACTGCCAAGTTTTTTGTTCTCAAAGACAAACCGCCTCAGTAGACATCTGGCCATGGCTCTCATAGAAAATGTAGGAGTATTCGACAGAGTGAGTGTTATTGTGTACGGAAGAGTCGGGCAAGATAACTGCCAGCTGAATGAACTGTAACATTACCTATCTTATACAGATCTTGAGATACAGACTTACAGCGCATTGTAGTGTGGGGAGAAGGGCCCCCTGCAGCGTGTCCAAGCTGGAAACAAGGGGGCCACCATCTAGGTTCGCAAGGAAATTGTACCTGGGGGCGGAGGAGGATTGCTGAGAGTGACAGAACAACAAGGGGAGGGGCGAGTATAAAAGGGGCTGGGAGCACACAGGGGCGACAGATGGCAGAACGGCTGAGACTGAGCAAGAGACGGTGGGAGCATAAGAGAGCCAGTACAACAAACTGTGAGCAGAGGGGAGATTTACCATGGCCTTCTGGGAGGAGGCGCCGGGCTTACCGACAAGAGACTGCCGCTGTACTCCCACCGTGGCCTGCCCGCCGCCTCTCGCGGCCGTTCCCGCCCCACTCCAGTCGGCTGCCTGTGGATGCCGCCGCTCTGCTTCAGCCTGCGGCTGCGGCCTGTCCATCGCCGACCGCAGCCGCCATCACCCCGCTGAAGTTGGGGCCTGTTCCTCGGCAACAAAGACACTTTGCACACAGCCTCAGGCTGCGCTCATGGCCAGTAAACCGCCACTCTTAAAGACTGCGACACCACCCTGCTTGGATTCAAAAGCCCGATTGAACTCGCAAATAAGCCGAACCCTGCTGTGTTTACAGGGGGTTACTTCTTCAAGTGACTACTTCAGGGCCCGCTGTGCCCCACCTCCAGGACTCCTTCAGGGCCTGTTGTGCCCCAAAGTCAAGACTCCTTCAGAGCCTGCAGTGCCCAACTACAGGAATCTTTCAGGGCCTGTTGCACCCCAACTCCAAGACTCCTCCAGGGCCTGTTGTGCTCCATCTTCTCCTGGGTGCTGGATCGCCCGAGAATTACGACAGACCTTCAGCAGCTGGGCCCAGCGGCTGCGACGCCAACGCAGCCCATCAGCGACATTGAGGGACGTCAAGACGGATAAGTGGCACATTATAAATAAGCAAATAAAGAAGGATTTTTCCAGCGTCTCCAGGAGATAAAATAATAATTGCTTTATTGAGAATATAAAATCTTCTTACCATCAGGTAAAAACGACATAAAGAGGCGTATGAAGGGGAGCAATTTCCTACGCGTTTCACCCTAAGAGGGCTTAATCTTAGGGTGAAACGCGTAGGAAATTGCTCCCCTTCATACGCCTCTTTATGTCATTTTTACCTGATGTAAGAAGATTTTATATTCTCAATAAAGCAATTATTATTTTATCTCCTGGAGACGCTGGAAAAATCCTTCTTTATTTGTGCATGCACTATACACCCGGGTCAGGGTGTTTCCGTGCGTCGGAGGTGTGATAAGGAGTGAAGAGGGGTGAGCTGAATACTTCTTGTTTGTGCATTATAAATAAGGACCCGTAGTCGGCCATATCGTGGCCCTATAGCAACCGGCCGTTGCCGGATTATTCGTGTACTCAGTTAAAGTGCTTGTTGGTGCAAAAGTCCCTGCGAGGACAGCATCTGCTATTGTCATAGTTTGGTTGCTTAGCATAGCCCAAGTGGCTCAAAGTTATAAAAGTTTCTTTAACCAAAGTTCACCCAGTTTCGCGTCTCGTCACTGCATCTTGCGTACCTGCTGATACCTACAGCAGCATAGAGTGTATTTAGAGACCAATCTTTAGGGATTGCTAGTAAAGGATCAGAAATTGGAACAATTGTAAATTAAGTTCTGAATGTGACTAGGGTATTGCGCATGATTTGACACAGAATTGGAGTTCAGGAAAAGTAAAGAAAGTTCTGAACAATTTTTTTAATATTTATTTTCTGGCTGTTTTTTAAATTAATTAATACTTTGTAGGCGAAATACGTCTTCACTAACAAGGGAAAATGAGCAACCTGGCACGGATTTTAATTATGAAGCCTTGTGGTCAGTGCGGTCTGCCCGTTGTTAGCTTCGCTGTTTGTTTTGTGTTGTTTGCTGCCTCTTTCTCGTCTCTGCATTGATTCCCTGGATGACAAATTAAATGAACCATTTAATTAACGATTCAGTATGCTTGATGAGTTTGAGAAAACTTTCTTTTATTAGTGATGAGAGTGCAATTAAGGACATGTTGCTCCAGCTAACGACTTTAATACAAAACAAATTGCATGTAATTAACTTGATTTTTACCCAGCCACAAAGGGACCCAGAGAATAGTTAATATTTGGACCCTGTAACCACTGGCAGAACACAGAGCTACTGCAGTTATGGCCTCTCCTTGTCCATGATTATTCCCATACCTTTTCCAGTAAGAAATACTTGCAACATACATAAATATATGCTATGTGAATAGACATGAGAGTGCTTTTCATTGTCGTGAAGTGTGGTGATGTGAGCAACTGGTGCTAGCGTGGATGGCCGAACAAATGCTGCGGCCAGTAAACACTGAAAAAGTGATAAGATTTATTTTGCACTTGTCATCTATGTGCTGTCCGTTTTTTTAATCAGCAGCTATTAATCATTTACAGGACCATTTATAGTTTCCTATGGTAAAGAATTGCAATGTATTCATAAAAATCAGGTCCCATACTATGGCATCTGATTTTTTTTCCTCGCGCACTTGGAATCTGTCAGTGAAAAACAAATGGTCATCAGCACTGTCCCTATTGAATAACATTCAACTGAGTGCTATCCGATACGTTATCAGATCACACTTATCCAATTTATATGGTGGTTTGCACGTTCATGACCGAGCCAATTTTTACAATTCTGACCACTGTCCCTTTATGAGGTAATAACTCTGAAACGCTTTCATGGATCCCACTGATTCTGACATTATTTTCTCGTGACATATTGTACTTCATGTTAGTGGTAAAATTTCATTGACATAACTTGCGTTTATTTGTGGAAAAAAATGGAAATTTGGCAAAAATTTTGAAAATTTTGCAATTTTCCAACTTTGAATTTTTATGCCCTTAAATCGCAGAGATACGGCACACAAAAAAACTTAATAAATAACATTTCACATATGTTTACTTTACATCAGCACAATTTTGGAACCAAATATTTTTTTTTTGTTAGGAAGCTGTAAGGGTTAAAATTTGACCAGCGATTTCTCATTTTTGCAGCACCATTTTATTTTTACGGACCACATCACATTTGAAGTCACTTTGAGGAGTCTATATGATAGAAAATACCCAAAAGTGACACCATTCTAAAAAACTGCACCCCTCAAGGTGCTCAAAACCACATTCAAGAAGTTTATTAACCCTTCAGGTGCTTCACAGGAATTTTTTGAATGTTTAAAAAAAAATGATCATTTAACTTTTTTTCACAAAAGAATTAATTCAGGTCCAATTTTTTTATTTTACCAAGGGTAAAAGGAGAAATTGGACTGCAAAAGTTATTGTGCAATTTGTCCTGAGTACGCTGATACCTGATATGTGGGGGGGAACCACTGTTTAGGCGCATGGCAGAGCTCAGAAGGAAGGAGTGCCGTTTGACTTATTCAATGCAAAATTGGCTGGAATTCAGATCGGACGGCATGTCACGTTTGGAGAGCCCCTGATGTGCCTAAACAGTGGAAACCCTCCACAAGTGACCCCATTTTGGAAACTAGACCACCTAACGAACCTATCTAGATGTGTTGTGAGCACTTTGAACCCTCCAGTGCTTCACAGAAGTTTATAACGCCTGGGCGTGAAAATAAAAAAAATCATATTTTTTCCACAAACATGATCTTTTAGTCCCCAATTTTTTTATTTTCCCAAGGGTAACAGGAGAAATTGGACCCAAAAAGTTGTCCAATTTGTCATGAGTATGTTGACACCCCATATGTGGGAGAAAACTACTGTATGGGCACACGTCGGGGCTCGGAAGGGAAGTAGTGACATTTTAGAATGCAGACTTTGATGGAATGGTCTGCGGGTGTGATGTGCGTTTGGAGAGCCCCTGATGTACCTAAACTGTTGAAACTCCCCATAAGTGACCCCATTTTGGAAACTAGACCTCCCACAGAACTTATCTAGATGTGAGGTGAGCACTTTGAACCCCCAAGTGTTTCGCAGAAGTTTATAATGCCCGGGAGTGAAAATAAAAAAATCATATTTTTTTCCCATAAAAATGATATTTTTGCCCCCAATTTTTTATCTTCCTAAGGGTAACAGGAGAAATTGGATCCCAAAAGTTGTTTTGCAATTTGTCCTGAGTAGGCTGATACCCCATATGTGGGGGTAAAACACTGTTTGCGCGCATGGCAGAGCTTGGAAGGGAAGGAGCACCATTTGACTTTTTCAGCGCAGAATTGGCTGGAATTGAGATCAGATGCCATGTTGCGTTTGGAGAGCACCTTATGTGCCTAAACAGTGGAAAAAACTCAATTCTAACTCCAACCCTAACCCCAACACACCCCTAACCCTAATCTCATCCCTAACCCTAGCCCTAACCCTAGCCCTGATGTGGATTTATTTTTGATTTGGGTAGATTTACCCCTGTGCGTACTGTGGCCTGTCCTGATTAGACAAAGTCTTATTGAGCGCTCAAAGGAAAAGAGGAAGCTACACTTAGTTAGCAACAACTCATTCCAGCAGAACTCTGGAAACTTTATTCATATTCATGGTCTTTTATCAGTTTGTATAAAGGAGTGGTTACTCATTAACATAAAGGCTTTACTTCTTAGCTAATTGGTTAGTTTAAAAGCATGAACACATATGGGTGTCCGAACTGGGGTTATTTAGACACCACGTGATTTACTGTCCGGAGTCTTGCACTTGTCAGCAAGTCTCCAATATCGGCCAGACCACCTGGCCTAAGTTCCTCATTCCCTATGTCTGCTAGATATTCCTCAAGTCACAAGACAATGAGATGACTGGGTAGCAGGTTATTTCCACCAACTAGTTATAAGGTTCAAACTGTAAATATGTATCTGTGTGCATATAAGAATATATAAGAGTACATAAGTATATAGCAGTATATGGAGTATATAGCCTTTAGCAGGCAAGTGAGATCTATATGAAATACATATACATATATATTTCCATAACAATCCCCCCTTAGATATCACTTGCCCTAAAATCCTGCTCCTGGCCCAAAGCGCTGCAACTCTTTTATGCTGCCAGTGGACTGACATATGCCTAGTGCATACATCCTCCTCTGTACAGACTTTCGCAAATGGGCGGTCAGGAGATCTGTCCCTAAAGGGGGTGTGGTGCAATGTGATCAAAGTCTCTTAGTTAGCAGTCTATGCAGTCAGTGCTTGTGTATTCTCTGTCAGGTAGGTAATTTATTCAGTCAGGGAGGTCATCCACAGCATCATTCCAGCTCAGGTGTATCTTCTGGTATGAAGGCCTTTTCCTGCAATGCGATGCGTGGATCCAGGTGGGGTTTTCCCTCCAGGTCGGTGGCGTCGGCACTTGGAGAAGGGCCATCGGATCTGGGATTGAGTGCTTCTTTTTACGGACTTTTTTCACCAACACTCAGCAGTCTCCTGACTTCAGGACGTGCATACCAGGCACCGAATCTGGACCTGGCAATGAGGGAGAAAAACTCGAGAATGGACATTAGCAAAATTCTTGATAAATTCAATTACACATGCAGACAAAGTATCATATTGCATAGTCAACTGCTAAGTAAAGAATACCCCTAAACTGGGTTTTTTACCCAAATAATGTTTCATATTGGTGACAGCTTTTTCTGAGCCTATGGGAGTGTGTAATGCCAGGGTTTGTCTGTCTCTTGGGCAGATTTTTAGCATGCTGCTCTTAAGTGTCCCACCTAGTCTATGGTGTGGGATGGTGAGTAGTGTGTAGGCCTAAGTCTGACCCTACTGCTGATCAGGTCTCTTGTGTTAGGTTTGCTGTGTATGCGGGTCCCTGATCACTTGCTATTGCTTCTGGAAACCCCATATCTGCACACTATTTTTGAGAGTAGCTTCTTTGCGATAGTCTTCGCCAACCGGTTCCTTACTGGGAAGTCTTCAGGCCAGACGATGTGGGGGAACTTTTCCCGCTTGTCTGATGTTAAATTTGTCGGTAGCCAAACAGCTGCTGGGAATCTTCGCTGTTGAGGTGTGAGTTGAGTCCAATCTGGTCATTCATCTGTGTCTTCAATTCTGTGTGGGGGCCATGTGCCCATTGAACCACTGTAGGGTACACACTTTGAGATAGACTGGGTCTGTCTTGAGGTAGACGTTTTTGATGTAGACGGTTTCTTGGAGCCCAGTGCTTTTGGCCTTCAGCATCCAGCTTTCCTTTCCTCCTTCCGAGTCTGATCCTGTTACTTCTTGTACAGGTTTCAGGAAGTCATTTTGTCAGGTTTAGTGACTGGGTTGTTGTAATTGACATTCTCTGAGCTGATTGTGGGATCTTAGCTGAGGTTTCGTCTCTGTCCGAGCCTCCCTCTGTATGAAGACTCGGGTTAGACTGTGTCAGAGGAGGACTTGGGACTCTTTGCATCGGTACCGATCCAGCCGACATTCTCCGGGGATGAGGGGGAAGGTCAAACTGTTATAGCCTTGGTATGCCTTCGGACTCATGCAGCTCGTCTCGGGGAGTTTTGCCTTGGACTTCCGATCGTAAGACTGCGCTGGAGAAGAAGCTTCCCGACGAGAGGGTGGTGGAGGACAATCTTCTGGAATGTTCTCCATCAAATACGTCCTTTCTGGTAAAGGTGGGCACCATTCTTCTGCCTCAGAATTTATATCCACGTCAGAGTCTTCATCCTGGAAGTAATTCAGCTTGTTGGCTGGTGGAGGCAGCACTTCTGTCCAATTCAGAGATGGCATCATCAGCGGTTTTCCTATTGACTTCTGTTTGCCAGGTTTTCTCGTCTTCAGTCGTCATGTAGTAGCCGTCCGGCTCTACGACCTCTCCCATTTTCCATATTGTCTTTCTCCGGCTGCTTTTTTGGCTGCCACGTCTGCCATGTTGATGCCCCGTGTCTCTACTGTATTCAGTTTTCCGTGTGCCTTGACCTTCAACACTGCCACCACTTTTAGTAGTTGAAGAGTGTCCAGCAGGTCTCTGATGGCTTCATGGTGCTTCACGGTCGATCCGCTTGCTGTGATGAAGTTTCTTGCAGCCCAGATGGGTCCGAAGTCGGGTGCCATGTCATGTGAGTACCTGGATGTTTTTGTTCTTCGCAATCTGGCAGGTCTTTTTGTCAGCTCTATCAGCTCCGTTTCTTGGGCTCTTGGGCTGACAACTTTCTGGACCATAGAATGTCTTGACTGCTGGTCGCTGCACATCCCGTGTGGAACCTTCCTTCATCATTTGCAAAACTGCAGCCATCTATGGTATCTTGCAGATTTTTCATCTGAGGGTCCGTATCCGCATCCCCCCTTGGGAGTGGGAGTAGAGACAGGTAACGGCTGAGAGCACTGAAGAGTGGTGCAGAGCAGCCTTGTCAGGAGGGCGTGTGCTGCGGGTATTGTTTTCATGCAGGAGGGCCCCCCCCCTTGCAACTGGATCCAGGCCGGCTGAGAGGTAGTCTAGAGGCCTCTGGTTTTCCTCCGTGGGTCTGTTTTAAGCCTGGCCAGTAGCATGACCTTCTCCATCTTGGTCCTTCTTTTTCTGTTTGGTCAGGACAGGATGGCTTCTCGTACTCAGTGAGGCCTAGAGTTGGCGCAGAGACTATGAAGTCTTTCAGTTTCCTGTACGAGATGAAGGTTTCAATGCATTGATGCAATTGTACAGAGGCTGCATTAAGTCTAGAGCACCAGGAATCCAAGTTCTGCAGTATGAGACTAGACTAAGGAAGGCCTGCATCTTCAGAGTTGTTAAGGGAGCCATCTTCTCCTCCGCGGTCCTCCGGTCATCTGTCAAGTGTTTCGTTCAGTGGGCGATACGGTGTCTTCAGGAACTTGCTTTTGATGCCACTGGACTCTGTTTTGCAGAACTTACGTTGCTGCTCCGTCAGGCAGAGTAGAGGAGACATGGAAAACGCTGTGCGGGTAGCGGTGTCGATGACTTCTGCATGCTCCGCAATCCAGTTGGTGGGGATGGAGGGCAACGCTCTGGCGAGCTGTGAAAGGCTGTTCCGGGCCCTCTTGGGCCTCACTGTCCATTTGTTCTGCACCCCCCTTGTGCGTTTTCAGGAACTGGTCATCCAGGTGAGGGGGAACATTGAGAGGAGCTTCGGGCAGATCCATTGCCGTGAACACCGTTGCTGTGGCTGGCACGTTTGTCAGCAGAGTGTGCAGATCTGGCACAATTTGGGGTTTCAAACACGGTTGCTTCGCTCACAGTCCTCAGGTTATGCACCATTCAATCTGGTCTGGTTCTCCACAGTCTTCCACTTGATCAAGAGAAGATGGGACTGCATGATGATTCCCGTGGGTGAGGCGGCTCAATCTGGCCTTGCTCTTCACAGTGCCGTGAGTGACTCCCATCTTCTGGCACAGGGCTGGCAGGAAACCAAACCGTTTGCTGGGGTCCTTTTTTCGTCAGAGGTGACGTTCAGCTGAGCTTTCTTGCTCTCACAGGGGGTCTTTTTGCTGGGGCATCTTCTTTACCAGCCAGAAGCAGTTCCTTTCACCCAGCTTGATTTCAGGTCAGCATCTTGTTAACCAATTTGAGGATCTGAGTGGCTGCCTTCTGGTCCAGGGCTTGGATTAACTTCAGGGAGCACCTTCAGAATCTTGTCCAAGATGATCCTCTGGCGCTGGAGCCGGAAGCAGTGCAGCCATTTCATGGAGCGGGTGTGGTCTCTCTGGGTTGAGAGTTTTCCTGGCCCATGCCAAAGTTCTTAGGCCGTTTCTTGAACAGCAGTTCCACTCAGACCTCCAGTTGGTCAGAGGCAGTTTAGCTCTGGGTGATGAGCTGCGGATGCTGGGCCTTCGGAGCATCCGGGGTTGTAGACTTGAGTGACACCCGCACTGGCGCAACTTGAGGTCTCCCTTAGGCCATAGGCTTCTGGGTGCTATGTCCAGCACCTCCTTGGGTAGGCTTGCACCGGTTATTTGAGCGAGGCTCTTGTAGGGCCTCCAGCATGATTGATTCTTCTTGGGGCTGAGGTGGAGAAGAGGTCAAGGTCACTTCTTCATGGGACACTTTGGTCACCTTCAGTTCCTGCAGTAGGTCTGCGCTCATCAGGTGGGGTGGGCAGGTCTCCACCGTAAACTGGAACAGGATGGAGTGTCCTGGCTGTGTCCACATGCTCGTGGGCTTGCAAGCTGGGGAACATCTGTCTTGACCTTAAATCCCCATACAAGACACAGAGTGTTCTGATAGACTGGTGGGGTCAGGGATTTTCACTTCTGACTGCACCAGTGTCCACAAGGAAAGATATGACAGCCCCCAGTGATTTGAGGTATTGGGTCTGCTGATGGGGTTTCACATGTCAGGGGCGTGACATCTGGCGGACCTGGTTTGCCTCTGTCCTATGGACAGAGTTCATTGTCTTCTGTGTTTCTTTCTTGGCCTATTCCTCTATGTGATGACCTGGGTTGCCGGGGTGCTGTGCACCGGTTCCGGAAATGGCCAAGGTTGCCATAGTTGAAACATCTGACAGGTCTTCTGTCTCTGCAGGGTGGTTGCTTCTCCACGTCAGTGGCCATCACAGGAGGGCCTGTCCTCCGTACTCCTGGGAGGGACTCAATTCTTCTGGCTACTGTAAGCAGGACATCTACTGCTATTGTCCTGTACTCAGGCCTGGCCACTATCAGCAGTCTCTTGATTGGTTCTCTCAGTCCATGCACAAAGGCCTTTGCCAACATCTGTCCGTGTATCTGATCATGAATGGTGAAGCCTAAACCTTGGAATACTTGCCTCACTCTGCCATGAAACCTGTCTAGAGACTCTGTCTCGGCTTGTCTCATGTTATGCAGGCTGAGTGCTTGTCTGGCGTTGGCCCACTCTCTAAGCTGTTCAGTTAGCTTTGATCCTGATTCCCAGGAATGCACATCTAATTCTGATGGAAGCTTGAAATGTTCCTTCATGATTGGCCAGAGTGTTTCACCTGCTTTAATCTCCATTATGGACCAGAGATCACTCCAGGTTGTAGCATATGTCTGCTGGCTCTGCTGCATTCTTCGGTAAAATGGCATGGGGTCCATAATTGGGTCTGGCAGATTTCTTAGAATACTGAACACCTGACTAGGGGTGAAGGGCACATAGTGTATGAGTTCTGGCTCTATCTGCCCCTGCCTACTATGCAGCGTAATCTCCTCTTCATGTTCATCAGAGGAGGAACTGTGCCACTGTGTGATTTGTCTTTCTGTGTGTGTGTAGTTCCCCCCCTGAGACTGGAGCTCCGTGTGGCACATAGGATCTTCAGTCTCAGCAAGTGCAGTGTCTGATGGCCCACACCTCCCTTCTGCTATCTGTTGTATCGGGAGGGCACCTGTGTTGTCATGTGTGGGGAGTGATTCACTTTCTTCTCCCGGTGTTATAACTGTCTCTTTAGAGAGAGTGCCCTGTGGAACTATGGACACTTCATTGTCTAGATCTGGCACTGGGCCAGCGGGTGAAGATGAACTGAGAGGTGGGAGAGGAAAAGAAAGAGAGGGAAGGGTGGAGGAGAGATTTGGAATAGGAGGAGAAGTGAGAGAATAGCGGAGATGGAGGGAGGAGAGAGATGGGAGGAGGGAAGAGTGAGGAGAGAGGAGATGGGGGGCGGACTGCTTCCCCCCCTGTCATCACGGAAGGCATTCTTAGACCTGTGGTCCTTCTCAGATGGCACAGATTAGTATGCCGCTGAAAACACTTTTCCTACATGTAAAAAAAGCAATCCTTTCTTGTTCACACTATCTGCTATCACCTTCTGCGCTGTTAAAATCCTCTGTCACTTTAAGAAATGCAGACGGCAATTACTAACTACTTCCCTTTTTCCTTTCAGTACATCATACCATGCTGCAGCATACGGGGCTGCCCGTAGAAAATGACATGCTTAACTCTCTGAATAACACCTACTGTGTCTGTTCCAAAAACTTCAAAAAAGTGAGTGATTAAACCTTTAAACACTTTGCAACCCCTTTTAACCTGCTTAAAAGGGAACAAAACAAGAATATTTAGTGAATAACCCAGCGCAGGTAAAAATTCTCTTTTTAACAAAACTGAAAGAAAGAAGTGAAAACTAAACCTAAAAATCTGATAAAATGTCACAAAAAGTGGAAGAAAACTAAAAAGAGATAAAAAGGGAAAAATGATTTTTCTTTCTTTTTTTTCCTTAAAAAGATTTTTAAAGGATGAAACCCAAAAAATTGATAAAATCAAAAAGTATATAAACTTTTAAAAAAAAAAACCCACTTAGAAAAATAAAAAAAAAACCAAATACGAGTACACTTCCAATAATAAAAGGGTTAATGCAGAATGAAGGCACCCAACTTCCTCTTTTTATGCCTGCGTCTCTGTGAAATCTGAGAACAATGGAAAACCAAAAAAAAACCAAAAAAACAGACTGTGCCTATGGTGGTATACTCAAAATGACCCAGCTTTCCCAAAAATTTTCATACTACAGTAACAAAAACCACTACCAAAAATGCAAAATAAAACATAAAATAGGGAAAAGCAGAGTACAAAATATAGCAATATGAAAAATATATATACTGTATATATATCAGGGGCACACTCTGCAGGCAAAAGAGGAAGTTTACAATAAAAAAGGCAAAACTTTCTGCTTCAGATCTTTGCGGAAACCTGCAATGAATTCACATATAGACGTCCAGGGAGAGAGATCGAAAGCCCTTCTGTGACACGTCAAACAGCTGCTGACAACCGGTAACTGCCAATCACCCATGGTGCTTTGGTTAGCACCGGGATGTATCACCCTCCGTCTGCTGGGAGACGGGAGCCGTGATATCCCACTAGATTATCACCCCTCCGTGTGCACCCGGGGACCGTGGTAACCTCTATAGTGATCAGTCTGTGACATCCCCCCAGTCTGCCGCATCCGCGTGTGTGCGGGGACTGTGGCAGCCGTGGGATTCACCTGTGATACCTCCTTGAAGCTGACACCTCCGTGTATGTGTGCGGGGACCGTGACAGCCGTGGGATTCACCTGTGATACCTCCTTGAAGCTGACACCTCCGTGTATGTGTGCGGGGACCGTGACAGCTTTTTCAGAGGAATTCACATGTGATATCCCGTCTAAGTCAAAACCTCCGCGTGGTGCGGGGACGTGATCTGACTTAGTCAGAGAGACTCGGTCTTGTTATCGGTGTCTCAGCAGCCACAAATCAAGTCACAGTCTCCACCAACTCTCTCACCCGGATCTCAGACACACAGGATCACAGTAGACACTTAGCTTATCCCAGGGTTTGGATTTGCGCGTGGACTTTTTAATACTACCTGGGTTTGGTGACCACACTGACCGGCTAGAGTTGCTGACCCGGACTGGGCACAGGGAACATTCAGGTAAGATAACTAGATTTTCTTACCTTACTTATGGAGTTGCGCAAATCTCCATTCCCATGAGCTAAGACCTTGGCCGGCACCTTTGTCCTCTCAGGTCAGCAGGATCCCTGTGCGTTTTCGTCCACGGCCCCACATTGGACGCCACTTGATGTGGATTTATTTTTGATTTGGGTAGATTTACCCCTGTGCGTACTGTGGCCTGTCCTGATTAGACAGAGTCTTATTGAGCGCTCAAAGGAAAAGAGGAAGCTACACTTAGTTAGCAACAACTCATTCCAGCAGAACTCTGGAAACTTTATTCATATTCATGGTCTTTTATCAGTTCGTATAAAGGAGTGGTTACTCATTAACATAAAGGCTTTACTTCTTAGCTAATTGGTCAGTTTAAATGCATGAACATATATGGGTGTCCGACCTGGGGTTATTTAGACACCACGTGATTTACTGTCAGCAAGTCTCCAATATCGGCCGGACCACCTGGCCTAAGTTCCTCATTCCCTATGTCTGCTAGATATTTCTCAAGTCACAAGACAATGAGATGACTGGGTAGCAGGTTATTTCCACCAACTAGTTATAAGGTTCAAACTGTAAATATGTATCTGTGTGCATATAAGAATATATAAGAGTACATAAGTATATAGCAGTATATGAAGTATATAGCCTAAAGCAGGCAAGTGAGATCTATATGAAATACATATACATATATATTTCCATAACAGCCCTAACTCTAACCCTAGCCCTAACACTATCACCCCTAACTAAGGGGGTGATAAAGGGGGGTTTGATTTACTATTTATGGAGGGATTTTATGTTTGGCAGCTGTCATACGCTAAAAGACACTTTTTATTGTAAAAATAGTTTTAGCATCACCACATTTTGAGAGCTATAATTTTTCCATATTTTGACCCACCGAGTCATGTGAGGTCTTATTTTATGCGGGACAAGTTGACGTTTTTATTGGTGCCATTTTCGGGCATGTGACATTTTTTGATCGCTTTTTATTACGATTTTTGGGACGCAGAATGAACAAAAACTTTTCAAGAATTTCTTTTGGGGGTGTGTTTACACCGTTACGCGTGCTGTAAAATTGATAAAGCGGCTTTATTCTTCGGGTCAGCACGGTTACTGTGATACCTCATTTATGTCGATTTTTTTATGTTTTGGCGCTTTTATGCAATGAAAACTATTTTATATAAAAAATAATTCTTTTTGCATCGCTTTATCCTGCGAGCTATAACTTTTTTACTTTTTTGCTGATGATGCTGTGTGGCAGCTCGTTTTTTGTGGGACAAGATGTCGTTTTCAGCGGTACCATGGCTATTTATATCCGTCTTTTTGATCGCGCGTTATAGCACTTTTTGTTCGGCGGTATGATAATAAAGCATTATTTTTTGCTTTGCTTTTTATTTTTATTTTTTAAGGGGTTCGCTAAAGGGGTTAACTAATGGGACAGTTTTATAGGGCGGGTTGTTACGGACGCTACGTTACTAAATATGAGTACTTTTATTTATTTTTTCTTATTTCCAAAAAATGAATTTATTAGGGAATATTTTTTTTTAAGTTTATTTAGAGATTTTTTTCTAAATTATTTTTACACTTTCTTTTTTTTTTACTTTATTACATTGGCCCAGGGGGGACATCACTGTCATGTGTCAGATCGCTGATCTGACACATCACAGAGCACTGTGACAGATCAGCGATCTGACACAGGCACTGCAGCAAGCTTCCTCATGCCTGCGCTCTGCAGGCAGTGAGGAAGCCACCTCCCTGCAGGCCCTCGAAGGTCCCTGCCTCCATATTGCATCCGGGGACCTGCAGGGTAGGAGGCCCCCGCAGCAGAGCTGCACATCATGCTGCTGTGGGGGTCTCAGGAAAGCACGGAGGGAGCCCCCTCCCTGCCGATGCTTCCCTAAACCCCCGGTACTCTGCGATCGTGTTTGATCACAGTGTGCCAGGGGTTAATGTGCCGGGGGCGGTCTGTGACCGCCCCTGACACATAGTGCCAGGATTCAGCTATGATAATCAACTGACACCCGGCCGCGATCAGCGGCGCTGATCGCTATGACGTACTATCCCCTCCGTGGGCATAGGGGCCCAGGTCCCATGGATGGGATAGTACGTCAGATGTCAGGAAGGGGTTAAAATTCCCAACCCAATAAAAACACAACAGCCGTAAATTGGATTAATTGGCTACATAGCCATTTATTTACATTTAATATACAACAATTTAAACAGTACCCTCCCGGAAAGGGGATGGTCCTCGAAGCCTGAACCATGTAAACCGTAAATAACCAAATATCCTCCTTGGCCCCAGGATAAGTCTTACCCCCAGCTGCTATGCACCAGCTTGGAGGCAGATAACAACCAATCTGGCCAAAACCACAAACTCAACCAACCTGACCAAAACCACAAACAGGCCCTTTAATTGTCCCTTCTGCAGGATTGCAAATACCCCGTCCACTTGAATTCACCAAGGGGAGTCCAGGACCTCTTGCGATCCCCCACCACCAATCCGCCATTTTCCAATTCCAACAACTTCGAGGACCCCCCTGCCATGAACATAAATGCTCTGACCCCTCAAACATTTATGTCCCCCCATACTTTTAATGCCGTTTCAATGCCCTTCTGTAAAACCAAGCACCACTGTTATGATTGAGTCACCGTAGGAGGCAAAAACAGAAATGCTAGCTAAGTCCTGAAAACCAGAGAAGTTGGCAACTATCAGATTGCAGACCCCTGAACCTATCAACACAACTAGCAGTAGCCGTGGGGGGTTCCCACGATGACCTAGACCCCTCGATCACAGCCGGAGAGATACATAGGCCTAAAGAAGGAAAGGGGAAATCTAACTGCCCCAGAGCAGACCCCAAAGCAATAGCCAGCCCCCCACATATAATGACGGTGAAGCAAGATGAAAACACTTACACAGACAGAAAGACAGGCTGAGCAAAGACGGGGCCCAAAAACTACCTAGATAGGAACGGATAGGAAGGCTGCTGTCTGCAATCTGCCAAAACCCTATCAGAGACAAAAGCCAACAAGCTGATATAAAAATGGCCCTGAAGCAACTAAGCTTCAAAAACTAAATCAGCACTCAGGTACTTTCAGAAGACAGAGCTCACAGAACACTGCACACTCCAGCAGGGAGTGGCAGAATCCAAAAAGCAAGAAAAACAAAAACAAATCTTAGATGCAAAAAGGCAAAACAGAAAACTTAGCTTTATGAGAGCAGGAATCAGACTGGTGTCCAAGAGTCCACAGAGAAATCACCCGCAGGGCAGAAAGGGCGTAGGCTGCCTTAAATCCAGTCAGTGACTCCACTCAGCCAATCGTCCTCATCAGTCCCAGGTGCCCGACAATCAGGCTCACTACCTTCCTTCACTAGAATAGGGAGTTCACCAGGCCTCAGTGATGGAGGGAAAAATGAACTCACAACAGTACCCCCCCTGAGGACGGGTCACCGAACCCTCAACAACGCTACCAGGGCAATCAGGGTGAGCCCGATGAAAGGCACGCACCAATCTTTTGGCATGAATATCAGAGGCAGAGACCCAGGAATTATCCTCCTGACCATAACCCTTCCACTTAACCAAATACTGGAGTCTCCGTCTAGCCAGATGGGAATCCAGAATTTTCTCTACCTCATATTCCAAATTACCTTCAACCAATACAGGGTCCGGAGGTGCCACCTCAGGCACAACTTGCTCAACAAACCTCTTCAACAAGGACTTATGGAACACATTATGGATCTTAAATGTGACAGGAAGAGCCAAAAGAAAAGAGACCGGATTAATAATCTCCAAAATCTTGTAAGGTCCAATAAATCTAGGCTTAAACTTAGGAGAAGCCACCTTCATAGCAATATTTTTTGATGATAACCACACCATATCACCAATCTTAAACTGGGGACCAATAGTCCTATATCGATTGGAAAACCGCTGGGCCTTTTCCTGGGAGAGAGATAACTTATCCACCACTTGGTCCCAGATCTGGTGCATTCTCTCCACCACAGTGTCAACACCTGGGCAGGCAGAAGGCTCCACCTGCCCTGAAGAAAATCGAGGGTGAAAACCAAAGTTACAAAAAAAAGGTGACATCAAAGTGGCAGAACTAGCTCTATTATTTAAAGCAAATTCGGCCAAGGGCAAAAATGAAACCCAATCATCCTGATCAGCGGAAATAAAACATCTCAAATACGACTCTAAGGTCTGGTTTGTTCTCTCTGTCTGCCCATTGGTCTGAGGGTGAAAAGCAGAGGAGAAGGACAACTGAATTCCCAACTTGGATCAGAACGTCCTCCAAAATTTAGACACAAATTTAACTCCTCTGTCAGATACAATGTTCTCAGGAATCCCGTGCAAGCGAACCACCTGTTGCAAAAACAGGCACCAACTCAGAGGAAGATGGCAACTTAGGGAGTGGTACAAGATGAACCATCTTAGAGAACCTATCACAAATCACCCAAATAACAGTCATTCTTTGAGAGACCGGCATATCAGAGATGAAATCCATTGAAATATGGGTCCATGGCCTCCTGGGGACCGGCAAAGGCATCAACAACCCACTAGAGCGAGAACAAGATTTAGACCGGGAGCAAGTCCCACAAGACTGCGCAAAATTCCTGACATCATGAGACAAGGTGGGCCACCAAAAAGAGCGACTCACCAGATCTCTAGTACCAAAAATACCTGGATGACCAGCCAATGCAGAGCAATGAACTTCAGACATCACTCTCTTCTTCCACTGGTCAGGAACATACAACTTTCCACTGGGGCAACGCTCAGGTTTGTCCTCCTGGAACTCTTGCAGAGCAAGTCTCAAATCGGGCGAGATGGCAGAAAGAACTACCCCTTCGCCTAAGATGGTGGCAGGCTTGGTCACCACAGGAGAATCAGCAAATAAACTCCTAGAGAGGGCATCTGCATTGACATTCTTAGTTCCAGGAAGGAAAGAGACCACAAAATCAAAACGTGTAAAAAACAAGGCCCACCTAGCCTGTCTAGGGTTCAAGCATTTAGCCGACTCTAGGTAAATCAAATTTTTGTGGTCAGTGAGGACCACAACTTGATGTTTGGCTCCCTCCAACCAATGTCTCCACTCCTCAAATGCCCATTTCATGGCCAACAGTTCCCGATTCCCCACATCATAGTTACGTTCAGATGAAGAGAACTTACGGGAAAAGAAAGCACAGGGATTCATTTTAGATGTTACCGGATCCTTTTGGGACAACACCGCTCCCGCACCAATCTCAGAAGCATCCACCTCTACCTGGAACGGGAGTGAGACATCAGGTTGCCGCAGAACCGGGGCGGAGGTAAATCTACGCTTCAGCTCCTGAAAGGAAGCAACCGCCTCCGGAGACCAATTCAACACATCCGCACCCTTCCTGGTCAGGTCAGTCAATGGTTTGGCAATACTAGAAAATTTTGCTATAAATTTCCGATAAAAATTAGCAAAACCCAAAAACTTCTGGAGGGCCTTCAAAGAAGTGGGCTGAACCCAATCATAAATGGCCTGTACCTTGGCTGGGTCCATTTCAATAGTTGACGGAGACAAAATAAATCCCAAAAAAGAAATTCTCTGTACTCCAAAAAGGCATTTTGATCCTTTGACATACAGAGAATTCTCTCTCAAGATCCGGAACACAGTCCGAATATGTTCCACATGAGAATCCCAATCCTTGGAGAAGATCAAAATATCATCCAGATAGATAATCAAAAATTTATCGACAAAGTCTCGGAAAATATCGTTCATGAAGCACTGGAAGACAGAAGGGGCATTAGTGAGCCCAAAAGGCATCACCAGGTACTCAAAATGTCCCTCCGGAGTATTAAACGCCGTCTTCCATTCATCCCCCTGCTTAATGCGGATAAGATTATACGCCCCCCTGAGGTCAAGCTTGGTAAACCAGCAAGCACCTCTGACTCTAGAGAATAGATCCGAAATCAGGGGTAACGGATACTGATATTTAATAGTAATTTTATTGAGGGCACGATAATCAATACAAGGCCTTAAAGAACCATCCTTCTTGGCCACAAAAAAAAAAACGGCACCTAAGGGTGAAGAGGATGGTCTAATATGACCCTTCTCCAACGCCTCCTTAATATAGGACCGCATAGCCTCGTGCTCGGGTACAGATAAATTGAAGAGCTGACCCTTAGGAAATTTACACCCCGGGTTTAGTTCAATTGCACAGTCATAACTCCTATGAGGAGGCAAGGACGCAGACTCATTCTCACTAAATACATCATAGTAGTCCGCCAAATAGTCAGGAACATCATGCGACTGAGGAGAGGTGGAAAAAACCAGAGCCTCACTAAAGGTACACCGGCAACCCCAACTCACCACAGACACAGACTTCCAATCCAAAACTGGATTATAAATCTGCAACCAGGGAAACCCCAGAACAACGGCATCATGCAGACCATGCAACACCAAAAATCTGCAATTTTCTTGGTGGTCTGGGGCGACCCGCATGACCAACTGGGTCCAAAACTGAGGTTTATTTTTAGCCAGAGGGGTAGCATCAATCCCCCTCAAAGGGATAGGCGTCTGCAGAGGTGTCAACGGAAATCCACAACGTTTAGCAAAATCCAAGTCCATTAGGTTTAGCGCTGCTCCCGAATCCACAAAAGCCTTGGCGGAAAATGTGGACAGGGAACAGATCAGAGTAATCGCCAAAAGAAACTTAGGCTGAACCCCACCAACAGAAAACGTGTGTGCAAAGCGTTTCTCACGTTTAGGACAAACAGAAATAACATGTGAGGCATCTCCACAGAAAAAACACAGCTTATTATGCCTTCTGAATTCCTGACGTTGCGCCTTAGACAAAACTCTATCACATTGCATAGGTTCAGACGTCTGTTCAACCGGTGGCAACACCTCTCGTCTAATCCTGCGTTCACGTAAACGCCGATCAACCTGAATGGCTGAAGACATAGAATCGTCCAGACCAGAGGGAACAGGAAATCCCACCATAGTATCTTTTACGGCTTCTGACAAACCCTTTGGAAAGAGAGCAGCCAAGGCACTATCATTCCAGGTAGTAAGGACCGCCCACTTTCCGAACTTTTGACAGTACAACTCTGCAGATTCTCGACCCTAGTTCAATGCTAACAGGGTCTTTTCAGCCTGATCAATAGCATTAGGTTCGTCGTACAGCAACCCCAAGGCTTGAAAAAATGCATCACATTAGTCAGAATAGGGTCATCTGGTTTCAAAGAAAACGCCCAATCCTGGGGATCGCCGTGCAGCAAAGAGATGACAATTTTAACCTGCTGCGCGGGGCTCCCTGACGAGTTAGGCTTCAAAGCAAAAAATAATTTACAATTATTTTTGAAACTCAAAAATTTAGATCGATCACCAAAAAATACATCAGGTGTGGGGATCTTTGGTTCAACAGCATGTGAACGAGCAAGATAGGCGGAAATTCCTCGCACTTCAGCAGCGAGCTGCTCCACACGATCAGACACTTGCTTTATCTCCATTGAGAGAACAAAAAAAAATTCCCCCTACGGCCTCAGAGATATAGAGGAAATAATATACACACACCTCTTTTTTTTTTTTTTAAACACAATTCTTTCCTGCTATTGAGTACCCCAGGATCTGCGGTTTGGCGAGTGATTCTGTTATGATTGAGTCACCGTAGGAGGCAAAAACAGAAATGCTAGCTAAGTCCTGAAAACCAGAGAAGTTGGCAACTATCAGATTGCAGACCCCTGAACCTATCAACACAACTAGCAGTAGCCGTGGGGGGTTCCTACGATGACCTAGACCCCTCGATCACAGCCGTAGAGATACATAGGCCTAAAGAAGGAAAGGGGAAATCTAACTGCCCCAGAGCAGACCCCAAAGCAATAGGCAGCCCCCCACATATAATGACGGTGAAGCAAGATGAAAACACTTACACAGACAGAAAGACAGGCTGAGCAAAGACGGGGCCCAAAAACTACCTAGATAGCAACGGATAGGAAGGCTGCTGTCTGAAATCTGCCAAAACCCTATCAGAGACAAAAGCCAACAAGCTGATATAAAAATGGCCCTGAAGCAACTAAGCTTCAAAAACTAAATCAGCACTCAGGTACTTTCAGAAGACAGAGCTCACGGAATACTGCACACTCCAGCAGGGAGTGGCAGAATCCAAAAAGCAAGAAAAACAAAAACAAATCTTAGATGCAAAAAGGCAAAACAGAAAACTTAGCTTTATGAGAGCAGGAATCAGACTGGTGTCCAAGAGTCCACAGAGAAATCACCCGCAGGGCAGAAAGGGCGTAGGCTGCCTTAAATCCAGTCAGTGACTCCACTCAGCCAATCGTCCTCATCAGTCCCAGGTGCCCGACAATCAGGCTCACTACATTCCTTCACTAGAATAGGGAGTTCACCAGGCCTCAGTGACGGAGGGAAAAATGAACTCACAACACACCACATTCAAATGCACACCGTCAGACGTCCAAAAACCGCCTTCACCCGCTCAAAATCCATGTGCCTCACTACTACCGCCGCATTCCTTGCCATGAAGCAAGAAACAGCTTTGTTCAGCTTGATCCTTGCCTCCACCAACCGCGCTCCCCTCCAAACTATTCGAAAAACAATATCTGACCAAACAATCATAACTTTTGGAAACATCGCCCACAGCCTCAGCATGTCAAATTTGATGTCCCTTATTAACTCCCTGCAAGGCCTCTTCCCTAAATCATTCCTTCCTAAATGTATTATGACTATATCAGGGACCCAATCCAAGCGAGCAAAGCAATGAAATTCGGGTAAGAGCTGTCTCCATACCATTCCCCTTTTACCAATCCAGCGCAGGGTTACCAAATCCCGCGGGAAACCTATCTGTCGTCCGTCCGGATGAACTGCTGCCCTCAGCGCAGCCCAGAAAACGAACGAGTGTCCCATAATCCACACAAGCCAATGACCATGCTCTGCAACAGAAAAGAAAAAACAACAACACTGTTAAGAATCATGACAAACACATATGCCGCTAAACTTAAACCAAACCCGGGCGAACATATTACCGGAATCTCTCTGATTCCCACCACCCAATCCTCTTCACCATTTCCTCGCCTAAACCCATCCTGGCAGCTTCCGTTGCAGCCCCAATCCGAAAAGAATGTCCGCTGTAATCTGACACCGAAATGCCCCCCAATTTCAAACATTGCCTGAAAATTGCGATAAATTGGAAGCGTGACAGAAAAGACCCATCTGCATGAACTAACAACGGGTGACCCAAAACACCGCCCTGCTTCATGAAATTACTCACAGAAACCGCTGGACACAAAGGAGAAAATTGAACCCGAAACAACACTACTTTACATCCTCTGCCCGTTACATCCGTCTTGGAGGAGCGAATGAACACTACCACCCTATCGTCAGTAACATCCACATCCTCCCGCAACAAAACACCTTTTTTAACCCTGGAAGGGCTGACCAATTCATCTAAATGAAATGCCCCAAAAAACGTTAAAGCAAAAGCTGCACGAATCAAATCTACCTCCCACTTAGAAGAACATACCCCTGATAAATGCTTTCCAATAACTAATAAAACCTCGTAAGAAACCGGTCGTCTGCCATCCGTTGACCTCCACCCTTTTTTCCAGCCCCTTACCGCTTGAAACACCAAAAACAAATTTGTCTTGTCCTTAATCCCTCTAACCTTAAAACCAAACGATAAACCCGCTAGAAACTTACTAACTTTGGACACCGACCAGCCCAACTCCCATTAATGACCCACAAGCATCAATAGCTTACTCTCGTCTTCCATTCCAACCCCTAACGACACCCTCCAAGCCTGCCACTCCACCCAAGCTTGACCATATTGCTTCCAAGACAATGACTTAGAGAACAACTCTTGTACAGCCCGAAGGGCAGGTTCCATAATTCCGCTGGAAACACCAGGCCCGCTGAATCTGTGTTAAGTCCCGACTTCTGAAACTGGTCCCACTGTGAATGAAAAAGAGCATCAGCAACAGGATTAATCACACCTGCCCCAAACTCTGCCACAATCCACAACTTAACTTCAAGCCTATAAAAGCCAGGTGATGCAATACTCTTACAACTGCCAGTGTCGCCGCACATAACGTGTTTATGGCCGTCACCACCCCTGTGTGCTCACAAGGAAAACAAATTTTTCTGTTATGTACCGCTCTTCCCCACATCGATAATGCCGTGACCCTTGGGAATAACTGAGCCAAAAGCCGATTTGCCACCAAACCCTGCTCGAGCCATGCGCAAGGCCATTCAACCATTAACCAATTTCCTTGGAAATACAAACCAAAACCAAACTGTTCGACCACCTTAATTGAAAATCCCAAAGCGTCCACACTTTCTGTTGACTGAATCCAAATGGATCTACCATTGTACTCCTCTAAAAAGAGTGCACACACTTTCAAATCCTCTTTCAATTCCATTTTCAATCTGATAAAATGTAAGATGACGACGACAAAAAACATGCCCCATCGGCATAATCCTACAGGCAAAATTCAGTTTACCCAACAACGATTGCAGATCATGTAGAGTTATCTTCCATGAGCTGCCTGCTTTCTTAACCTCCTCTCGTAAAAGCTATCACTTTGCTATTGGGCAATCTACATGCCATAGCCACGGGATCAATTTCTATACCCAGAAAGGTTAGCGAAGTTACAGACCCAACAGTCTTCTCTGTTGCCAGCGGAACCCCAAATCTCTTTGCCACTCTCTCCATTGTCGGCAATAAAATTGAACAATCCGAGGCCTGGGTCGGACCAATAAACAAGAAACCATCTAAATAATGTATACACGAACTCAAGCCCGACACATCTTTAATGACCCACTCTAAAAATATAATAAAGGTCTCGAAATAAGCGCACAATAGCGATCAACCCATGGGAAGAGAACGATCAACAAAAAAAACCCCATCCCAAAAACAGACCAATGATGCATACTACTGGGGTGCACTGGTAACAAGCGAAAAGCCTCTTCTATGTCTGTCTTTGCAAGCAATGTTCCTTTTCTGCATATCTGCACCCAATCCATAGCTGCATCAAATGATGTATATGAAACCAAACGCAATTGCGGATCAATCCAGTCATTTACAGACGACCCTTTTGGAAAAGACAAATGGTGAATAAGTCTGAATTTATTGGGCTCTCTTTTCGGAACCATCCCAAAGCTAGCTCTTTCTGTAACTTCTCAGAAACCACATCCGGAAACTGAAATGCTGACTTTAAATTCTTCTTTAATAGCCGAACCTCTTGCTCAACAAATGGAATCTTAAAACCTTCCCCAAATCCGTCCCTCAACAAAACCGCCGCAGCTGTATCAGGGTACCTATTTAGGTATCCTGCCATCACGCCCAGACACAATGGCGTCTCCCCTTTTTCAACTGCATCCCCTCCTCTCTGTCTGCCCCATTTGAGACATTTTGCTGCCCCATGAGTGTCCCCACATGCCGAACATTTATGTTTGAGTTTAAGATTACTCCCAAATCTACAGGTCTCTTTATTGAAAGCAAAACGCAGTCCCCTCTGCATTGTCACCGAGTGCCCTGACTTTCCAGAACTCCAGGTGCCCCCTTGAAAGGATTGGCCACTTTGACGCACCCTAGCCAGAACCATCATCCTCATCCATAATGCTATATTCTTATGATCCCACCGAATGCTAGGCCGAACCGCCTTCTGCTGACGGAACTGCTCATCATAGGTTAGCCAACCCTGACCGCCGTAAACCCGATAAGCTTCACCTATCGCGTCCATATAGCAAAAAAGACCTGAACAATTTTCAGGCGCCTTTTCCCCAATCACACTTGCCAAGATGGCAAATGCCTGTAACCAGTTCAAGAAAGTCCTAGGAATCAAACAATGCCTCCTTCTTTCTTCATCCTCCTTCTTTGAATCATCTCGCCTCAGCCTATCGAGATTAAGATAAAACTGAGGAAAGAAAGAGCGCAATAGGGTCTTATCTGGGTAACAGATGAAATAAATTCAGGGAATCTACTCACCTTTTCCAAGATAGTTTAAAGCATGTAGATCAATGTCAGCCTGCTAAACGCCCGAGGTTCACGTCTGTGACCACAGATAAAGATCCTTTTGGATAAATTATTAGGCTTATTGTGCGCTGCTGAGACCAAGATAAAGTCACCACATGAGAAACTTTTTAACTCTTTATTCCCAAGAGTTAAACTATGACTCTATGTCATCCCCTGAAGAAGAAGTGATATTCCACTTTGAAACGCGTTGGGAATAAAGAGTTAAAAAGTTTCTCATGTGGTGACTTTATCTTGGTCTCAGCAGCGCACAATAAGCCTAATAATTTATCCAAAAGGATCCCTATCGAGATTAAAGCGCTCCAACGGCAACAGAGAAAATAAGTCAACATACTCCCCCTTCCATATCCTTTCCCTCACCTCCTGTTTTAAATGAGACCCCAACGGATGCTCGAAGCACACATATACCTCACTCTTAGCTGTATCGTCCAAGTGTATCACATCATCCCTTTCCTTTTCCCCACCAGCCCCCACACTCTGACCCGTGCATTCTGAGTCACCCACCGGTGCGCTCCCCTCAGATGCCACTCCACCACCCACTGACGAAGCTGAAACACCTGTCCCTTGACTATTATTTACCGAACCTCCCCCAAAACCCGGTCCACAACTGGGACCCGTATACGGCCCTAAATTCCCAAACCACGTGGCTGACGGTGACACCCCTCCATGCAGCCCACACACCCTGGTTAAATCCTTAATGTCATGCAATATCAACCCTATACCCCCACTAACACCCCCAGATAATGCCTCCCAATCCCTACTCTCAGGGGAAACTAAGCAAGGGTCAAATGGAAAGTAATGGTCACTCTCACCTGGCTGCCTGGGTGCTGTGGTCACAGCAGCCGAAGATCCTGAATCCAGACATGTGTGTGCTGTTCCCCTTCTGAGCTGATCCTCTGTTAATTCGGCAGCTCCCAGGTCTCCCTGAATCCTAGGCTGCCAGCCCCCCACGGAAACTGTGCTGGCTACCTGTACAGAGACTCATGGAGCTGCTGATGCGCTGGTTATGCCGGATGTATCCTGTTGCCAGCCTCTGGATGTATCCCCAGCAACCCGGAAAGAGGTTGCTGAAACGTCATCTGAGGCAGCCAACTGCTGCCCACTTCCTTCAGCTGCCATGTTCGCCTCCCCCTCCTTCAGGCCATGAACATGCTGCCTGAGCTCATCTTGTGCTGCCACCGGCAATGTACTGGTAACAGGTCCGGCCAGCTGCCACTCGCTATGCTGCCAACACTGAGGGGCCACTCAGCAAGGCCCCCACCTCCTTGATTCCCTGGCTCCTCTCCGATGAGCCGGCCCTGCTGCCTCACAGGTGCCCGTCACTCCAGGTCTTGACATCCTCCGTGGCGCTGTATCTTATGCGAGGGAGGCCTCCCCCTCCCCCTGATGCATGCCCCGCCGTCTAGATAGATTCCTCCCGGTTCTGTGATGGGCTGCTGCCGGCCCGCAGGCACCGTCATTAGCTGGAGGGGCTCCGGAGGGGCTCCGGAGGGGCTCCTAATACGGCACCTGGCCCGGGGAGTGACTTCCAGACTTAATCGCTCCGAAGGCATAGACCTCCACAGCCGGCGTCTGCCTGATGGAGCATGAGGGACTCCAGCCACTTCCCTCTGTAGCAGGCCATTAATGGAAGCCTGCAACCACTCAGTGCCTTGAGTGCCTGCTGCATCTCTCAACTGTTGCACCAAGGCCTCTAAGTCCATCACTGTGACAGGTACCCTGCAGCTTCTTAACTGGGCTGGGGAGTACCTAAGATGGTTATCCCACTAAAATGGCCACCCTTTTTTTTTGGTTCCTAAACTCCCACCTCAAACCCCACCTATTCCCATGACATTATTTTCTCATGACATATTGTACTTCATGGTAGTGGTAAAATTTCTTTGATATAACTTGTGTTTATTTGTGAAAAAAACAGAAATTTTGTGAAAATTTTGAAAATTTTGCAATTTTTCAACTTTGAATTTTCATGCCCTTAAATCACCGAGATATGGCACACAAAATACTTAATAAGTAACATTTCCCACATGTCTACTTTACATCAGCACAATTTTAGAACCCCAATTTTTTTTGTTAGGAAGTTATAAGGGTTAAAAGTTAACCAGCGATTTCTCATTTTTACTACACCATCTTTTTTTTAGGGACCATATCACAGTTGAAGTCACTTTGAGGGCCCTATATGATAGAAAATACACAAAAGTGATACCATTCTAAAAACTGCGCCCCTCAAGGTGCTCAAAACCACTTTCAAGAAGTTTATTAACCCTTCAGGTGCTTCACAGGAATTTTTTGAATGTCTAAAAAAAAATGAGCATTTAACATTTTTTTAAACAAACTCATTGTTTCAGGTCCAATTTTTTTATTCCCCCAAGGGTAACAGGAGAAATTGGACACCAAATGTTATTGTTCAATTTGTCCTGAGTACGGTGATACCCCATATGTGAGGGGGAACCACAGTTTTGGCGCATGGCAGAGCACGGAAGGGAAGGAGCGCTGTTTAACTTTTTCAACGCAAAATTGGCTTAAATTGAGATCAGACGCCATGTTGCGTTTGGAGAGTCCCTGATGTGCCTAAACAGTGGAAGCCCCCCACAATTGACACTATTTTGGAAACTAGACCCCCAAAATAACTTATCTAGATGTGTGGTGAAAACTTTGAACCCCCAAGTGCTTCACAGAATGTAGAGCCATAAAAATAAAAAATATATATTTTTTTCCACTAAAATGATGTTTTTGCCCCCAATTTTTAATTTTCCAAAGGGTAACAGAAGAAATTCGACCCCAAGAGTTGTTGTGCAATTTGTTCTGAGTTTGCTGATACCCCATTTGTGGGGATAAACCACTGTTTTGGTGCATGGCAGAGCTCGAAAGAGAAGGAGCGCCATTTGACTTTTTCAATGCAGAATTAGCTGGAATTGAGATCAGACGCCATGTCGCGTTTGGAGAGCCCCTGATGTGCTTAAACAGTGGAAACCCCCCAATTCTAAATTTAACCCTAACCCCAACACACCCCTAACCCTAATCCCAACCCTAGCCCTAACCCTTGTCCTATCCCTAATCCTAATCCGAAGGACTTCACCTAGAGACGTCACTGTTGAGTTAGTGTGTTACCTGTACATTGACACTATACATTGTATACTATATATACAGAGGTCCTGTGCATAATGTCACCAGTGATCACTGTGTTACCTGTACATTATATACAGAGCTCCTGTGTAGAATGTCATTGATCACTATATTACCTGTACACAGACACTGCATACTAAATACAGATCTCCTGTGTATAATGCCACTTATGGTGATAGTATTATGTTTTTTTTTTATTAATGAGCAGTATTGTAGTATTCAGTCACCATGTGGTGGTAATATGTGGTCTGGTCATGGTGCGGTGGTATTTGTTCCTTGTATGTGATATTATTTGGTCACTATGGTAGTAATATGTGGTCTGGTCATGGTGTGGCGGTATTTGTTCCTTGTATGTGGTATTATAGGTCACTATGTGGTGGTAATATGTGGTCTGGACATGGTGTAGCGGCATTTGTTTCTTGTATGTGATATTATTGGTCATTTTAAAAATTGAAAAATAAATAAAAATATACCTAAAGTGTATTGCATATTTTAATAAATATTTAATAGGTTCCAGTAGAGTAGGGCTCGGCCAAAAGTGTCTACCCTGTTATGGTGGCGGCTTAAAAAAATCTTTTGTCCAAAGCAAAAGCTGCCGACTATATGTGTGATCTGGTGATGGGAACTGTTAATGTGTGATAGATGAGAGGTGGAGTTTTTCCAAGAGAGAGCGGCGGGACTGTGGACAGTTTGAGGGGTGGAGGCGGGGCCGGTGGAGCCTGGGTGGAGTCTCAAGGGGGATCTGAAAATTTTGCCTGTATGGGGCCCCGAAATTCCTAGTGGCAGCCCTGACTATTTGGAATGTTTTAATAAAGAGATGAAGGATTTGAATAGAGATAAAGATTTGAAAGATGCAGATGACGAACCAGGCATCAGCGGTTGTCACTCAAGGTTAATAATAGGAAGTAGAAAATGTGAAAGAAGAAGTGATGAAGAAATGTGTTAATGATAATACTTGAAATAGCACTTTGAATTAGGAACTGTAGTAAGATATAGATAGTTAAAATTGTTTGCAACGTTCAAGAGTCAGTGCCTCCCACATTGGGAAGTTTAGATAAGAACTGTTCATTTAGCATTACAAAAATTTTGTATGTTCCTGTATTTGTCCATCTTTGCTTCTTTTGCAGTCCGCGGACGTGCTGTGTTTAACGGGGGGTATGTGGCGCCCCTGAGGGTTCAGTCACCACAGAGGTACTGCACCTCCTCCTGAGGTGTGGTACCCCACCATCCAGGTAAGGTGGAGACACCAGACCATGCTCCAACACCTGCATCCCACACAACACAGTAGTGTAGCAAAGCACCCTTTGGTGGCTCCCTGCTTGGAACACAAAGCGTGCTGGGAGGCGGGTGGAGTTTAGGTTGCATCAAAAGAGCGGGAAGAGTATAGGATTCAGTCAGTCAGGGAGTCTGTGAGAGAAGCTCCCCTGAGAGGGATGGATGAAGGAAGTGCTGCAGTCGACCTCAGTGACCTGGGTCCGCTGGCACAGGAAAGGAACTTGGATAGAAAACCTGACTCTCCATTTGAAGGAAAGGATTAGTACGGAACGTGAGGAGAAGAAGAGAACTAAGGTTTAGGTTTAGAGGAGAACCCGTCCCAAGTGCTAAGCGCAAGGCCGGGGTCTATGGATACTAATGGTCCTGCAGCAGACACCGGAGGAATAGAAGTTGTCACCACTTTATTCCCACACCAGACTTGGGGGCACAACAGCAACGATAGTGAGCCGGGACTAGGTAGTAAGGAGTCCCCGAAGCAGGCTACAGCTGTCTGCCATACAAGAAGAATTCATAGGAACATCTGACTGGAGGAACTCCAGTGTAACTCAGTACTGTGAGTACTTCACTAAAGGCGCTAAGAGGGAGATGTTCAGAAAAGGCACATAAGTTGGCTGAGTGTTGGAAAGGAGTACTTCATCTTCATCTTGCCTGGAGGTTGGCTGAGCTCCTGACCCGGAGGACACGGCACGGATGTGGGCTCTTGTGCCACAACAAACTGTGAGTAAAGCTTTGCAACTACATGCCCTGGTGTCCTCCACTTATTCCAGCGTCAACCTGCCCGGCACTGCTACATCCCCTGCGCCTGACACTACACCATCTACATGTCACTTCATCTCACTGCCCTGGGACTACAGCCCTGCCTGTGGAGGGCTACAACATCATTGCTGCACCACACCATCTGTCCCAGAGGATCTGTCTGCAGCGTCGGCTTAACATCTTCATTGCTGAACACCACAGGTGGTGTCACGACTCATTCATTCATAAACTTTAATCATCATAAGCACACCGAACATTCCCCTTTGTTACAATGGGCACCCAGGGCCACGGGCCGGGTCCCAGCTTCCGTGACATCTCCCAGTGAAGCTCACCGGGCCCGGTACCGAGTACCCTTCAGCCCTGGGAGGGTGACCCAGAAACACCCGACCACATTCCATCCCACATCCCACACACACCAGTAGTGTAGCAGAGCACCCTTTATGGCCCCTGCTTTGGAACATGAAGGGTGTTGGGAGGTGGGTGGAGCGTAGATTGAGAGCAGTAGAATTATAGGATGGGAAGAGAGTTCCCTCAGAGGGAGGGAAGGAGATAGACGTGTCTTGTGCAGCTCCAGTCAGCAGGAGTTGCTGGACAGATTGGCTTTTACAGAAAGCTCCCTAAAAGGAAAGGTTGAAGAGACACGGTTGAAGCGTAGTCCCCGTGGGGCTCATTCCACGCTGACGGACATCAGGTGGGGAAGAAACTTGGTTGCAAAGGGTCACGGCCCCTAGCCTAGTGAGCGTACTTCAGGGCGCCACTAGCAAGCCCATAGCTGTGGTGTCTTTATGGACCACAGCCCCTACCACAGTTATTCTTACCAGAAAGGCAGCTACATAGGATCACAGAAGCGAAGGGTACACGTTGTCTGACAGGATTCGCAGCTGCTGGCCTGGGATGTTAATTGTGAAGTGCTGGAAAGGAAGGAAAGTGGAAAGCAGCATATTGTATGGAGACAGCCAGGAAAGGTACATACTGACAGGGAGTGCTGGAAGGGTGTACTTAATTTTACCTGGAAGTTGGCTGGATCCCTCACCTGGAGAACACAGCACTGAAGTGGGCATCTGTACTGCAGATAGAACTGTAAGTAAAGCCTTGGAACTACATGCAATTGTGTCATCTACTTTCTTTCTGCTCCTCTCATCCAGCATTGCTACATCCTCCACTTCACACTACATCATCACTTCTAAATTCCTCTCAACTGCCCTTGGACTACAGCTCAGCCTGTGGAGAGCTCTACCAACTCTGCTGCATCTTACCATCTGTCCCAGAGGAACTGCAGTGCAGCGCTGGTCACCACTGACCAGATACCACAGGTGGCGTCACAAATTTCATACAAACTATATTCCTATTTAATTCCATTAAGTTTACATGAACGCCTGGGGCCACGGATCAGGTCACTGCCACTGTGACACATCCCTTTAAGACACCGGCCCGGTACCGAGTAACCCATGGCCCCTGGGGCGCTTCACAGAACTATTGTTTAAATCAGGTTTTTGTGTTAAATGTATTTTTTCATTTGCCATTTTTTTCCATATTGCAATCAGTGGAAAAAAATGTGAAATAATAGAAATCTTGCATTTTTACACTGACCACTGGGGCTATTCTAGAGTCATACTTTCTGTTCTTTCAGAAAATCTCCAGTAGCTTGACGAAAAAAACCCTTTTCTTTTGTTCTGAAACATTTAATGAGTGTGTGCAAAGGTCATTGTGATGTGAGGGGAAACTGTGACATATGTCATGACTGGTGGATCCTGTGTTATCAGATGTAAAAGAGGTGATACCTGTTTTTGTGATTCTGCCTCTAAAGATAATGAGCCTGCTGAAAATTCTTTCTGAAAGAGTACACTGCGAATTCCAGCAGCAGAATAGAGAATGCAGCTTTGGAGTATACCACAGCATGTAACACAAGATCAGCACTAGACAAATAATGTAAAGTATGCGCTATGTTTGTAATCTATGTATTATGTATCTACTACCAAAAGTATTTTTCAGTAGGCTTTGAATAAAGTTTTGGGATTTTAACACCACTCCTTGATGTACAACCCTTTGAAATAAACTGTATACTTACTTCCCAGACTGGCGCCATTCCTCTATTCACAGTCCCATGGGGGAAAAGTACTAGGAATTTAGGAAAATAAAATTGCTAATTGTTTTATAAAGTTCTATTATTTTTGGATGTGCGTTTGTTTAGTGTATGACAACGGCTTTTACTGTATTATGGTTGATACGAGTGTTCTTACATACACTATATAATTTTGTGATGGGAGTTATATAGAAGCAATTATTGATATTTCTTCCCATTATTAAAACGAATTATATCATTTTAAGTTGTTTTTGTTTTCTGAAATGGCAAAATGTTTTAAGACCTCCCAGGCGAAACATGCCATTTGTAAAGCAATAAAATCTAATTTTTCATACAAATTCTTTTTCTCCACTTTTCATTGATTTGAGTGTCTGCTTTGTATTCACCGTCTCCAGCTCCCAGACTGATTGAGTTTAGACGGAGTGTGCGTGTTTTTCATCTCTGTTTCATTACATGAAATGAGAGAAGTCAACCTGAACTAAAAGTAATTAAAGAACTGACGAGAGGGAAAAGTCTAAATCCCAGCATTCTCAGGTCTAACGTGAAAATGTGCAAACATTACAAAATAGCCAAAGTCCCCAAGAATCCATTCATTAACGTTCCACCACAATCTGAATTACGGTAATGGTCCAGAGGTCCCAGACAGAAAACTACCATTGACCTATTAATGGACAGCAATATTTTGTTGGGTTTCACATCTAATATACAGCATCATGTTATAACTTGCAACAAGAAAACGATGTGAGATCTGCCAAAATAAACATGATGCTATAATAAACACGTTCCTTTGATTCTCTGGCCTCAAAATGAAAGACATTGGCGCACCTAAAAAAAAAAACCCACCCCTGCTCATTAGTATTTGTCCTATGCACTTAAAGGGGTTATCCAAAACTTTGATCATTTTTTCATTATGGGGTTAAGAACTTGTGTCTAACTTCTTGCTTGTTCTGCCCATGCACCAATCAGAGCAGATCACATCAACAATGCCGCTTGTTCTCTTCCACTCTGCTCTGCTGGCAAGGTGTCACTGCCGATGTTATACTGATAGGTAGCAAACAAAGAGTCGGCTGTCAATCAGCATGACGTCAGCAGTGACGTCCCACCGTCAACAGAGCAGACCAGAAGAGAAAGAACTACTCTGTTGATATGAGGTCAAAGAAAACAGGAGACTCATCACTTCAGCTAGCAGAGATCACCGGGCAGAACAGAGAAACAGTTAGTAAAGTTCAAATATTACTGCCTGAAAGCACCAAAGTATTACAGAGTAGCTTAATATTACTAAGTATAGTCCAAATATATAACCTACATAGACCTTCTCAAACTAAGCCAAAAATCCAGATAGCCAAATACCGTAACTACTAGACTCGCCCAAAAGGATGCAAAAATAAAGGGATGATAACACCAAAGTATTTACTAAAAAAGTATATAGTTTAAAAATAAGTAAAATAAAAATGAAGTGCTGAGAATATATTGTTAGTCTTAAAGGAGAGACCAGACTAAAAAAAAAGTATATAAGGAGAAGCAGGAAAGATATATATCTTTGTACAGTGTTAGCCAGTAGATAGAAGAATATTTAGAACGGAGAGTCCTCAGTGGTTGATACCTTTTAATGGGTAACTGAAGAGATGGTAACTAGTGTTGAGCATTCCGATACTGCAAATATCGGGTATCGGCCGATATTCGCTGTATCAGAATTCCGATACCGAGTACCGATATTTTTTCAATATCGGATAGCGGAATCGGAAGTCCCCCATAATGCAATGAGCCACTGTTGTGGCTGTGATTGGCTGATGAAATGATGTCATCATGATGCGCGGTCTGTGCCGACTGCGAGGGGTCTGTACAGGCCTGCCGGGGCCTGTGCCGGCTGTCGGGGATCTGTACGGGCCTGCCGGGGGCCTGTGCCGGCTGCCGGGGGTGTGTACGGGCCTGCCGGGGGCCTGTGCCAGCTGTCAGGGGTCTGTAGGGCCTGCCAGGGGCCTCTGCTGGCTGCCGGGGGTCTGTACGGGCCTGCCGGGGGCCTGTGCTGGCTGTCGGGGGTCTGGACGGGCCTGCCGGGGGCCTGTGTCGGCTGCCGGGGGTCTGGACGGGCCTGCCGGGGGCCTGTGCCGGCTGTCGGGGGTCTGTACAGGCCTGCCGGGGGCCTGTGCCGGCTGCCGGGGGTCTGTGCGGGCCTGCTGGGGGTTGTGTGTGTGCAGGCATCGTCTGATGGGACTACAAGTCCCATCGGGCGATGCCTGCTACAATGACAGTGATTGACACATTAGCCAATGATGGGACAGTAGTAGTCCCATCATCCGGCTAAAGTGTTGAATGTAAAAAAATTAAAAAAAACATACATACTACATACATACTACATTCATACAACATACATACTATATACATACTTCATATATACTACATTCATACAACATACATACATACTACATATATACATACTACATATATGCTACATACATACCACACTCATACAACATACATACATACTACATACTACATACATACAACATATATACTACATTCATACAACATACATACTACATACATACTACATATATACTACACTCGTACTACATACATATATACTACATACATACAACATATATACTACATTCATACAACATACATACATACTACATACATACAACATATATACTACATTCATACAACATACATACATACTACATACTACATATATACTACATACATACTACATTCATGCAACATACATACATACTACATACATACAACATACATACTACATTCATACAACATACATACATACTACATGCTACGTACATACTACATTCATACATACATACATACTACATACATACATACTACATTCATACAACATACATACATACTACATACATACTTCATATATACTACATTCATACAACATACATACATACATGCTAAATACATACAACATATATTCTACATTCATACAACATACATACATACTACATATATACTACATACATACTTCATATATACTACATTCATACAACATACATACATACTACATACATACAACATATATACTACATTCATACAACATACATACTACATATATACTACATTCATACAACATACATACATACTACATACATACTACATATATACTACATTCATACAACATACATGCATACATACTACATACATACTTCATATACTACATTCATACAACATACATACATACTACATACATACAACATATATACTACATTCATACAACATACATACATACTACATACATACTTCATATATACTACATTCATACAACATACATACATACTACATACAACATATACTGTATACTACATTCATACAACATACATACATACTACATACATACTACATATATACTACATTCATACAACATTCATGCATACATACTACATACGTACTTCATATATACTACATTCATACAACATACATACATACATACTACATACATACAACATATATACTACATTCATACAACATACATACATACTTCATATATACTACATTCATACAACATACATACATACTACATACATACAACATATATACTACATTCATACAACATACATACATACTACATATATACTACATTCATACAACATACATACATACTACATACATACAACATATATACTACATTCATACAACATACATACATACTACATATATACTACATTCATACAACATACATACATACTACATGCATACAACATATATACTACATTTATACAACATACATACATACATACATACTACATATATACTACATTGATACAACATAGATACTACATACATACTACATATATACTACATTCATACAACATACAAACATACTACATACTACATACATACTACATACATACATCATATATACTACATTCATACAACATACAGACTACATACATACTACATACAATACATTCATACAATACATACATATAGACATACAATACATATAACATAGAGTACATACTCACCATAACTTGTCACTTTGTTCCCCGAAGGCTATGTCATCTGTGTAAAAATATGAAAAAAACAAACAAGCAATATACTCCCTGATCCGCAGAAATCCACGAGTGTCCCACAACGATCTCCCGTAGAGAACAGCAGCATCAGCTGATGCGACCGCTCTCTAGGGGGCTCCCCCGCCACTGTAAAAAATAGTCCCTAGTCTCACTTTATGGCAAATGCTGCGTGGGAATTTTCTCACACAGCAATGCCAAAAGTGAGACTAGGGACTATTTTTTTTTACAGTGGCGGAGGAATGCAGTGTGGAAGGATACCTACCTCCTGTCATTGTATTCCTGGAGCCCCCTAGAGAGCGGTCGCATCAGCTGATGCTGCTGTTCTCCACGGGAGATCGGCGTGGGACACTCGTGGATTTCTGCGGATCAGGGAGTATATTGCTTGTTTGTAATTTTCATATTTTTTCACAGATGACATTGGCTTCAGGGAACAAAGTGACAAGTGATGGTGAGTATGTACTCTATGTTACATGTACTGTATGTCTATATGTATTGTATGAATGTATGAATGTATTGTATTTAGTATGTAGTATGTACAATTTATGTATGAATGTAGTATATATGTAGTATGTATGTAGTAAGTATGTATGTAGTATGAATGTAGTATATATGTAGTATGAATGTAGTATATATGTAGTATGTATGTAGTATGTATGTAGTATGTATGTATGTTGTATGAATGTAGTATATATGTAGTATGTATGTATGTTGTATGAATGTAGTATATATGTAGTATGTATGTATGTTGTATGAATGTAGTATATATGTATGTATGTATGTTGTATGAATGTAGTATCTATGAAGTATGTATGTAGTATGTAGTATGTATGCTGTATGAATGTAGTATATATGTAGTATGTATGTAGCATATATGTATGTTGTATGAATGTAGTATATATGTAGTATGCTTGTATGTTTTATGAATGTAGTATATATGAAGTATGTATGTATTGTGTAGTATGTATATATGTTGTATGAATGTAGTATATATGTAGTAGGTATGATGTATGTATGTTGTATGAATGTAGTATATATGTAGTATGTATGTATGTTGTATGAATGTAGTACATATGTATGTTGTATGAATGTAGTATATACACAGGCCCCCGGCAGGCCTTACAGACCCCCGACAGCCGGCACAGGCCCCCAGGAGGCCCGTACAGACCCCCGGCTGCCGGCACAGGCTCCTGGCAGGCTCGTACAGACCCCTGACAGCCGGCACAGGCTCCCGGGAGGCCCGTACAAACCCCCGACAACCGGCACAGGCCCCCGGCAGGCCTGTACAGACCCCCTTCAGCCGGCACAGGCCCCTGGCAGGCCCGTACAGACCCCCAACAGCCGGCACAGACCCCCGGCAGCCGGCACAGGCCCCTGGCAGGCCCATACAGACCCCCAACAGCCGGCACAGGCCCCCGGGAGGCCCGTACAGACCCCCAGCACCCGGCACAGGCCCCCGGCAGGCCCGTACAGACCCCCGACAGCCGGCACAGGCCCTCGACAGCCGGCACAGGCCCCCGGCAGGCCCGTACAGACCCCCGACAGCCGGAACAGGCCCCCGGCAGGCCCGTACAGACCCCCGACAGCCAGCACAGGCCCCCGGCAGGCCCGTACAGACCCCCGACAGATGGCACAGACCCCCGGCAGGGCCGCACAGACCCCGCACGCACAGTGTCCGCCCGCGCACCGCCCACACTCTTCTCCCCTCCCGAAATGGATGTACAAGGAAAGAAAGGGTTTTTTTTAATTCCGATATTTCTGTCCCATTGACTTGTATGGGACTTCCGGTATCGGAATCGGCGATACCGATACTTTTTGGGGTTTCGGTCCGATCCGATACTTCTCAGTATCGGATGGTATCGCTCAACACTAATGGTAAGACATTGCAAGCTTTTGAGACTACGCAGGTCTCTTCATCAGGCTAGACTAATACAAAATCTGAAGAATAACATATTTATACACAAGACAGCACATAAATAACTCAATAGATAAGACAAAGGATGTGAAGCGGAATAGTCATTGTGGGAGAGAGATAAGCATAAATATTGGAGCAGTTCATAGGTAGGCAGTGTGGAGGTTTTATTGCCCTCTGATTGCCGGTCTGGTTCTGTGTTGTGATGACCCCAGAAGGTCTGAGGGGCAAATTCCTTAATTAGATTTGGATTGTAGGTGACCACTAGAGGCACCCGGTTATTCTCTTCTTTAGCTTTGTAATGTAGCAGGTGATTCCTTGATATTCTGGTGGCCCTTGTAATTTGGTTTTAAATTGTTCTTGGATGGTAGCCCTGATTCAAAAAGGTTTTTCTGAGGTGACCAAGGTGTTCATCTCTATCCATGGGGTTGGAACATATACGATTGTATCTGATGGCTTGGCTGTAGATAATAGAGTTCTTTATGTGTTTTGGATGGAAACTGTCCCATTTTAGGTATGTTGGACGGTCGATTGGCTTCTGATACAGGGATGTCTCTATTTCATTGTTTTTTAGCTTAATGATGGTGTCTAAAAAGTTAATTTCAGTGCTGGAATAGTTGAGTGTCAAGTTGATAGTGGAATGAAATTGATTAAACTGTTCGTGGAACGTCTTTAGCTGATGCTCAGACTCCATCCAGATGATTAAAATATCATCAATGAAGCGGTAGTGGGCCAGGGGCTTGATGGGACATGAGGACAAAAAGTCGCTTTCAAGCTTGGCCATGAAAAGATTTGCATACTGTGGAGCCATTTTACTTCCCATACCTGTGCCAGTCTCCTGTAAATAGATATTATTGTCAAATTCAAAGTAATTGTGGATGAGAATACATTTTGTGAGTTTCACCACAGAATTTGCATCATTCCCGGTGTTTTCCATGAAGACTTTGCAGGCATTTAATCCATCCTCGTGTGGAATATTAGAGTACAAAGATTCCACATCCATGGTGGCCAGGATGGTTCCTTCTGGTAGAGGAACTATTGCTGCTAGTTTATTCAATAGGTCAGTTGTGTCCTGAATGTAGCTGGGTGTATCCTTTACCAGGAGTTTATTTGCCCAGCATGGATCAATTTCATCATTTATCATCTATCATCTCTCTAGACCTATTTAAGGCCCATAAGACACACCTGTGTCTTTGGATTGAGACTCTAGACTGCTATGTTTGGTCAGTTCTACCTTCTGTGTGATATAGAAGAGTTAATGGTTTGCCTTTATATCCCTTTAATTGCCTTTAATTCTTGATTTGCCTTTTGCCTTTCATTTATTCTTATAACGCTGCAGTTTGCCTGTCTCCTCTTCAAGGGAAAAATGCTTCTTATCATATATATGCTCTCAATAGTCAGTAACAACATGTTCTGGGTACACTGTAAACAAGGTATGACCCTGAGGTGATGGTGAGTGATGGTGGGGGCCACATGAGCCCCATAGAGTTACATATTATTGTAAATGGTATAAAAGATTGCCTTGCATTTCATTACGTCAGATAAAGTGATCTGCCCACAGCCCGTGTGTGTGAGCAGTCTCTTTCGTCTCCAAACACTTGTAAATTAAGGGCGAAAACTCCTAATCTGGACTCACTGGTGATCTAGCTTACCTGATGTTGGGTCAGAACGAAAAGCAGCTACGACAGTTTTGGTGCCCGACGGGGACCGTGGAAACCAGCCTATTCGGAATCTGTATGTGGGAGCTTCCTGGAAGGTTGAATATACCAAATCCCAGCTGCAGCAGGTGAGAACATGTATTCTTACATTGATTTGGCATTTGCAACCTCTTTAAGGATGTCTACATATTTCTGGGTAAGGCTGTACAACATGGTTCAAAAGAACCTACATCACCAGTGAGCAGTGAGTATGTCCATATGAGAGTTGAATAATAGTAATAAGATAATAATTGTCATCTGTATTATCTGTCAATCTATTCTGGCAATATACTAACTGATTGTGTACTGGTGTACTGTGTAGCACAGAGCCTGGGATAGACTCCGTGCAGTGTTTATTTTGGATTGGCAGTAAATCACATGAGGCGGTATTTTGTATAGGGCAGTGGTTTTTAGGTTGTTTTGGTTTTCATTGATTCTTGTTGTTTAAGAAGTTTGCTTTGGTGTTCTCAGAGTGTCAGTGGACAGTGCTGTAGGTTAAGGTGTCAAATCCAAAGTGCAAGATAGGCAGGCTATGTGAGTCCTTGTATGTATGACTATGAGAACCTCTGAATGAGATGAGAGATGAGTAATTGAGTATAAGCGATTTTTGTTATCTTCTCTTTGTAAAATCAAATGACCACTTAAAAGTGAATTGGGAAAAGAAAATCACTGAGCACGCATGAATGAATTTGATGAATTTACACCATTCTGTGAAGATTGCACAGGAGTTCTAGGGGTACTGAGTCAAGGGGCAGAGCCCTACAGAATTTTTTCATGGACTCCTAATATTGTTACTAGTGTTGAGCATTCCGATACTGCAAATATCGGGTATCGGCCGATATTCGTGGTATCGGAATTCCGATACTGAGTTCCGATACTTTTTGCATTTCGAATACCGGAATCGGTAGTTCCCATAATGCAATGAGCCAGTTTGGTTTGATTCAGCCAATGAGGAATCCTAAGAAGTGTGGGCACATCCTGTTAGGCATGTAGGCAAGTTAACTAATGGCATGTCTGTGATTGGCTGCGAGCAGACCACCCAGCTGCTCCTCCCCCAGACACACGCTGAACAGTGATCTATGGAAAGTGAAACTAGTGAGGGAGGAGGAAACGACCAGTTCTCATTTCAGTGCCAGAACACACACCCCCTGGACGTTTATCTTAGAAGCAAGAGATGACATCTTGGAAACCGTGCAGACTAGCCACAGAAGGTAAATTACTTATTGTCAGCATTCTGCAGCCTAGATATGCACTGAGAGTATGTGAGAAGCCCGGACAACCTGTTCTGTTATGTATTTCCGCCAAGTTGGATCGCCCGCCAGGGCTGGTGGGGTACTCAGTACCGGGCCCGTTGGTTTCAATGGGAGATGTCACGGTAGCTGTGACCCGGTCCTGGCCGTGGGCGTCCATTGTAAAAGGGAAATGTTGAATGTGTGGATGATGATTAAAGTTTATGAGTGAATGATTTGTGACGCCACCTGTGGTGTTTGGCAATGAAGATGTTAAGCCGACGCTGCAGACAGATCCTCTGGGACAGATGGTGTGGTGCAGCAATGATGGTGTAGCCCTCCACAGGTAGGGCTGTAGCCCCAGGGCAGAGTAGATGGAGAGGTAGTGAAGAGATGTAGATAGTGCAGTGCCAGGCACAGAGATGTAGCAGTGCTGAGTGTGTTGGCGCAGGAATAAGCGGAGGACACCAGGGCATGTAGTTCCAAAGCTTTACTCACAGTCTGTTGTGCATACAGGTGTCCGCATCCGTGCCGTGTCCTCCAGGTCAGGGGCTCAGTCAATCTCCAAGCTAGATGAAGCACTCCGTTCCAACACTCCGCCAACATGTGCCTTTTCTGAACGTCTCCCTCTATTGCTACACAACCCCTTTAACATAGTCAATATCTTTGTAACTCCAAATGTCTTAAAAAAAAAATTAATTCCTGCTATTCCATTTGATTGGGCTAAACCTCAATGCCTTTAATGTCTCCTCCACCTCCCCCAATACATTCTACATTATTCTTAGTTGTTTTCCTTCATGTAGAATTAACCTACAAGAAAAGAAAGGGTTTATTTTTATTCCAATATTTCTGTCCCATTGACTTGCATTGGTTTCCGGTATCGGAATCGGCGATATCGGATACTTTTTGGGTATCGGTCCGATCCGATCCGATATTTCCCGATATCGGAAGGTATCGCTCAACACTAATTGTTACCTTTTCAGTTCTAGTGCAAGGTCCAGGATGGGTACTTTACAGATATTTCAATCTACATCTGAGATTGAATGAATTGAGTAATGATATAGCTCGTGTTATATGTGGTATGACATTGGAAAGTTTTCTGGAATCATTTGGCCAGGCAAGGGCAAGGCGTGGATACTCACATTATACAGTTATTTGCCCATACAGTGAAGTCCAGTGATCACCAGAGATTGATGAGTTTTTGCAGAGATTAAACCAGGGGAAGAGTCTTGAGATCATTTGCATATTCCAGTGCCTTCTGGGATAAGTGAAGAGTCTCCGCGAGCTCAACTGGGTTTTGGCAGCGAATTTTGGCTCATCGTTTTTAAGAAATCTCAATATGGAAGAGGCCAGGAGCCATTTGGTGAGCTGCACTTCTTGCTACATGTTCACAGACTTACCTGTGGAAAAGCCAAACTTCACATGCCACAAATGCAAGCTTGTGTCCCTGTTGGAGGAAAAGTTGCAAAATCTCGAAGAGAGGTTAGCTACGTTGAAGATCATTAAGGAAGGTGAAGAGTTCTTAGAGCAGAATTATCTCTTCATGTTACAGAAAGAGAAGACATTCCAAGTGCACCTGAAGAAACAGAGGAATGGAGACATGTGACCAAGAGAAGCAGGAGGATCAGGAAGCAGTCAGCATCCATACTTCTCAGGAACCAGTACCAGGCTCTCACGCAGGAAAACGATGAAGAAATACATCAGGATAAGACTTTGCCCACAAACAGCAACCTTGTACACCTTCAGAGTCCTTCTGGATGGAGAAAGAAAACTGTTGTGAAGAAGAAGTGGAGAGTGGTGGTCATGGGGGATTCCCTGTTGAGAGGAACAGAGGCCGCTATCTGCAGACCGGATATAACTTCAAGAGAAATGTGCTGTCTTCCAGGTGCAAAAATTAAAGATGTGTCTGACAGGATATCAGGACTCTTCAGACCTACTGATGACTACCCATTCCTGCTACTACATGTGGGGACAAATGACACCGCAAGAAACGACCTGGAAACCATCTGCAGAGACTTTGAAGACTTAGGCAAGAAAGTGAAAGAACTGGGAGCACAGGTGGTCTTCTCTTCCATCCTCCCAGTGGATGGCCATGGAACAAGGAGGTGGAATAAGATTCTGCAGGTGAACAACTGGCTACGTCGATGGTGCTGTCAGCAACGATTTGGATTTATGGATCACAGAGTGAATTACCTTTACGATGGACTACTTGCTAGAGATGGGGTGCACCCTACGAAGACTGGAAAACATGTATTTGGAAGTCACACTTGTAAGGAGCGCTTTAAACTAGAACAACATGGGAAGGGAAGCAAAAGACCAGAAAACGTCACACACCTGACAAATGCTATTGAGAACTCTGCTATTAGAAGTGGAAAGGAAGAACAAAGACAAAAGAATCTAATTAATAAAAATATTGGAGAAAGAGAAACCAATCACAAACTAAAATGTTTCTATACTAATGCACAAAGCATGGGCAACAAACAAGGAGAATTGGAACTACTAACACAGGAAAAGAAATATGATGTCATTAGAATCACTGAAACTTGGTGGGACAATACACATGATAGGAATACAAGACTAGAAGGATACAACTTATTTTCAAGAAACAGACTTGATAAACGAGGAGGAGGTGTCGCATTGTATGTTAGAAACGCGTATATCTGCACAGAGATTGAAGCTTCAGAGACTGGGAGTTCTGTGGAAACTGTTTTGGTAAGAATACAAGGACAGAACAATGGAAAGGACACCATTGTAGGCATTTACTACAGGCCGCCTGTGCAAGCTGAAGATATGGATGAACTCTTTATGCATCAAATGGCCAAGTTCTCCAAAAAATATGACATAGTTGTCATGGGAGATTTCAGCTATCCAGACATTTGTTGGGAATCTCTCTCAGGCAAAACTAACAGGTCAAGGAAATTCTTATCCTCTCTTGCTAACAACTTTATCTTCCAAAAGGTAGGGGAGAAAACAAGGGGAACTGCTACCTTGGATCTAATCCTTATAAACAGGGAGGAAATGGTTGAGGAAGTAAAAGTGGCTGGGACCCTAGGAAGTAGCGACCATGCTATTTTAGAATTTTGGATAACTAGAGGAGGAAGACCTGTGAAGACTCAGACATCAAGGTTAGATTTCAGAAAGGCTGATTTTAAGGGATTCAGAAAGAGAATTGGAGGGATCCAATAGCTGGATATCCTTAAAGACAAAAACGTCCATGAAGGATGGGAAATCTTGAAAAATGAAATTCTCAAAGCACAATTGTTAACAATTCCGAAAAGAGGGAAGAATAGGAAGCATTTAAGGAAGCCAGGATGGATGAACACAGAACTTAAGCACATGCTAAAAAGAAAGAATAAAATGTTTACAAAATGGAAAGAGGGAGTCATATCGAAAGCAGAATATAATGGTGTCTGCAGAACCTGCAGGGCACAAATCAGATTATCTAAAGCTGACAATGAATTGAGGCTTGCAAGAGATGTCAAAAGCAATAATAAAGGATTTTGGGGATATGTCAAAAATAAAAGAAAAGTCAAAGATGCTATAGGATTTTTACAGGATGAAAATGATGAAATAGTAAGACAGGATGTTGAGAAGGCCAAACTTTTAAATTCCTATTTTGCATCTGTTTTCTCTCAGAAAGGAAATGTAACATCAACTGTTCTTCACTGTCCTATTAAGGGAATAGAAGAATCCAGGATATCTATAAACAGAAAGATAGTGAGGAAACACTTAGCTAACCTAAATGAATTCAAGTCTCCAGGTCTAGATGAATTACACCCCAGAGTACTGAAGGAGATAGCAGAAGAAATTTTTGAACCCCTCTCCATAATCTTTGAAAATTCTTGGAGAACAGGAGAAGTCCCAGAAGACTGGAGAAGAGCAAATGTTGTTCCTATCTTCAAAAAGGGGAAGAAGGTGGACCCAGGCAACAATAGGCCGGTGAGTCTGACTTCTATACCAGGAAAGATCTTTGAACAAATAATTAAACAACATGTATGTCAGTACCTGGATAAGAATGAAGTGATTAAACAGAGTCAGCATGGGTTTGTAACTAATAAGTCATGTCAGACTAACTTAATTTCCTTCTATGATGGAATCACTGATTGGGTGGATCAAGGAAGTGCTGTAGATATCGTATATCTTGATTTCAGCAAAGCATTTGACAAAGTATCTCATACAATCCTTATTGAAAAAATGACTAAGTATGGAATGGACAAGGCAACTGTTAGGTGGATTAGTGATCGGACCCAAAGAGTGGTCGTAAATGGCTGCATATCCAGTTGGAAGGATGTCTCAAGTGGGGTACCACAGGGCTCTGTCCTGTGCCCTGTATTGTTCAACATCTTTATCAATGATTTAGATGAAGGAATTGAGGGTAAACTGATTAAATTTGCTGATGACACAAAGCTAGGAGGGATAGCTAATACTAGAGAAAAGAGAGAGAGGATTCAAAAAGATATAAATAAACTGGAGAAGTGGGCAGCAACTAACAGAATGGTTTTTAACAGGGAAAAATGCAAAGTACTACATCTGGGCAATAAAGATGAAAAAAGCATATACAGAATGGGAGGAATAGGGCTAAGCAACAGCACATGTGAAAAAGACTTGGGTATACTAATAGATCACAGACTGAATATGAGTCAACAGTGTGATGCAGCAGCAAAAAAGGCAAATGCAATTCTAGGATGTATTAACAGACGCATACAGTCTAGATCACGTGAAGTCATTATTTCCCTCTACTCTTCTTTGGTCAGACCTCATCTGGAATATTGTGTCCAGTTTTGGGCACCACATTTTAAAAAAGACATCAACAAACTGGAGCAAGTTCAGAAAAGAGCGACCAGAATGGTGACCAGTCTGCAAACCCTGTCTTATGAGGAAAGGTTGCAGGATTTGGGAATGTTTAGTTTGCAAAAGAGAAGACTGAGAGGAGACTTAAAAGCTGTCTACAAATATCTAAAGGGCTGTCACATTGTAGAAGGATCAACTTTATTCTCATTTGCACAAGGAAAGACTAGAAGCAATGGGATGAAACTGAATGGGAGGAGACACAGATTAGATATTAGAAAAAACTTTTTGACAGTTAGAGTGATCAATGAGTGGAACAAGCTGCCACGAGAAGTGGTGAGTTCTCCTTCAATGGAAGTCTTCAAACAGAGGCTGGACAGACATCTGACTGGGATGATTTAGCAAATCCTGCTTTGAGCAGGGGGAAGGACCAGATGGCCCAGGAGGTCCCTTCCAACTCTACGATTCTATGATTCTATCAGTCTATGCTTCTGATTAAGTCTAAAAAACTACGGAATTCTGTTATTTTGTGAAGGATGCTACATTCTGATGGGAGGGGGGAATGAAAGGGCTGCGCGGTTTCTCTCCTCTCACTCTTATCTCTTATCTCTGCTGAGTGTCTAATGGGAGGATTCACGGAGCTGCACTCAAGATTTTCTGTGGTTGTCCTTGGTGAAATGCTCACTATTAGATTTGTGCATTTTAAAGCAACAATACTTAATTGAAGTGGAATTAAATTTTGTAAGTTGAAGTTTTAAGTTGAAAGTAAAATATGGTGCATAATTTAGAAGGAAATTGTAAGTGATTGTTTGGTCATTAATGTGTTTGAACCTGCTTCTAGTTGTGTGATTAATTTGTATGGCATGTTGTGGATCAACAAAGGAGGTAGCCGACTGTATCGCTTATAAAGTAGGTTAGGGGCCTATCACACCTGGGCCTTCTTACTTTAGTCAGCAGGTTTTTTTTTTGTGAGTGAGAGGCGAGGGCAAGGAGCCTTATGGATACACCTTGGCAGGCTCACTCTGACTTGCTATGTGTGGGCTGTAAGACAGAGGTCCAGGCACACAGAAGGGCATTTCAGAAGAAAGATGAGCTGTCTAAGTTGAAGCAGCCTTCCCACATTCCATGGAGCTGGGCTGGAATGAAAAAGGCCTATTCCTATTCTAGCCAGCTGATCTAATGGGTGAGAGGCAGAGATTCTTCTCGTTACATCCTGTAGGTCTAACGGGTAAGAGGCAATGAGCCTTCCCGCTACACCTTGGCAGGCTCTCTCTGACTTGCTAAGTGTGGCCTATAAGACAAAGTCAGGCACACTGAGAGGGCATTTCAGAAGAAAGCTGAGCTGTCGGGAGGAAAAGTTGAAGCCATGGGCAACTTTTTCTGTGTACAGTCGGTGCCCCCAATGGGATCCAAGACAGCTATGCAGATTGTAAAAGACAGAGAAGGAAAGGAAGCAGTGAAAGATGTGGGACCAATATTGAAAAAGGCAAAAATGCCAGAGTGTGGATGTTTGGATGTACAGAAATGGCACAGTTTCAGAGAGGAGAATAGGGGGTGGATAAAAGACAAAAAGAAAGAGCAACAAGTGAATAAATGGTGTTGTGTGGCAGAGGAAATACAACAGTATGGATGTAAAGAGACTACAGTGGGAAGTAAGGTGTATTATGACTGCTAGCGCCCCACCTCTGCATAATCAGAGACCGAGACAAGACAGTTGGACTTGCAAACACTGTGGTCAGTCAAACTTAGGCTGGAGAAACACTTGTATGACCTGTACTGCAACCTGACCTAAGCAAATTGCACTAAATCCTGTCCGGACAAGATCACATGTATTGACAGAGGAAGCTGACTCACTAGAGAGAGCATTGACTTTTGGATAAGAAGCTAGCAGTGGTCCTGAGGAAGATGAATCTGGGGAACAGCATGTCACCCCCACCAATTATCCAGTCACTTCCACGACCAGACCCATGACCAGAGAAACATCCACATCAAGACCGAGAAGGGTGACTAGAATAAGACAGATACAGGAACTTTATCCCTGGAACCCCTCTGATCAGCTGGCTATGTTAAAGCAGTTGCCTAACCCTGAAAACCAACCATTCCCATTTTATAGACAAATAAAGGAAATACAGCGGGCATATAAGTGTACCTGGGCAGACCTAGAGAGCTTGGTAAGTTCAAAGGCAGGTGACGTACTAGGACACATAAATAAGACACAAACCGATGTGGCAAAGGATCAAGCTCGGGACATGGATGATAAATCTGCACGGGTCTGGGGAGACAGACTGTGAATCACTAAAACAGTGGGCTATAGTGAAACAATCAGAGCAGTCTGTACTCCTGACTGATGTGACACAGCAAAAAGGAGAGAGTGTAGAGATGTACTTTGGACGGTTACAGCTGAAATGGGCAGACATGGGTACAGTCCCATAAGCCCACTCGACGTTAAAATACTGGTAAATGCATTCATTGACGGTATGAGCAAAGGCTTACGAGACGCGGTTCAGACAGCCAGACCTGAATGGAGAAATGTAGATCCAACAGATCTCCTGAAGGTGGCTAAAGGAGTTGAACAAACAAGGACAATAAGACGACCTGTCATGTATGCTGGAACACAAGGAAAACAGTGGAGACGTAGCAAGGGACCTAGAGACATAGAAACAGTGAGGTGCTGGAATTGTGGTGAGACTGGGCAGTACGCCAACCATTGCAAAAACCCTATAAAGGAGAGTAAGCAGACCAATCTTCCACCTCCTCCACATACAGACTAGGAAACTGGCAACCCAGTGACAAATGTGTGCCCTGTTCTTGTCCCCTCCGGACCTGGTCCTGCCTTGATGACCACCATAACAATGCCAGGAGGGAAAGAGGCAGATTTTTTGATTGAGGTACACAAAGATTTGATAATGCCAGACATGATTACTAATGAGATTGTGGAATGTGTGGGGGTAGAGGGGCAAGTGACAGAAGCCCCTATGACTAAACAAATAAGACTAAAATTACGAGATAGCCAAGAGGTGCATACAAAACTCATTGTTAGTGACAATACCCCTATGAATTTACTGGGAGCAGATGTGCTGAGTGTGATCCAGGCCACCATACAGTACTCTCCTGAGGGTATTACAGTCACAAGTCCCCTCTCAGATAAACATTTGTGTAAGATTGCAGCAATGGTGTATATGACAAAAGCGGTGAAACTAACACCTGACACCAAAATGCCTGAGGATGAAGAAATGGGACAGGTGCCAGACACTGTTTGGGAAAGGGGAAAAACTGATGTGGGTCGGCTGCCCATTCCCCCTGTCATAATTAAATTGAAAAAAGGAACCACTCCTCCTTGTTTAAAGCAATACCCCTTGAGCCTAGCCAAATCAATGGCCCTGAGCAGAGATATTGAAGAGTATGTTAAGGCAGGGGTTCTGGTGCAAAGATCTTCCCCCTGCAACACCCCTTCCTATCCCATTAAGAAAAAAGGACTGAAGGGTTCCCTTGACACTTACAGAATGGTTCATGACTTAAGGCCTATTAATGATGTTACAGAAAGTGTGACCTCAATTATCCCTGACCCACACATAATACTGTCTTAGATCCCAGCAACGGCAACATATTTTACAGTCATTGATATGGCAAATGCATTTTTCTTTGTACCCCTGCACACTGACTGTCAGTATCTTTTTTCCTTTACTCATGAAGGTAAACAATATTGTTGGACAGTCCTCCCACATGGAGGAAAGAACTCCCCTACCATCTATTCAACAGCAATGGCAGGGGTCCTTGAGCAATGGCAACCACCTCATCCACAGGTAGTACTTTTGCAATACGTGGATGACCTTTTGCTCTGCTGCCCGGACCAGATGTCCTGCAAGGAAGCTACAGTTTCCTTGCTATGTTTTTTAGCAGAAAAAAGGATGCAAGGTCTCACGTGACAAATTACAGTATTGCAAACAAAAACGTGACATTTTTGGGACATTGTATTGCCGAAGGTACGAGACACCTGACTGAACACAGAAAACAGGCATTTCAAAATCTCCCTCTACCCAGGTCACATCAGCATCTACGCACCTTCCTAGGTTTGGTGACCTACTGCAGGCCTTGGCGGTTTTGAGCTCTGAACCCTCTATTACTTCTGCTATTGGGAATCATCCCATGATGACGGCCAGAAGATCCAAAAATCGAAAGGATTTCCTGGTTAAGAGCCATTATGCCCTGGTGTCCGGCAACCCCTTTGGAGCTAGGGGTCCAAATGTGGGATCATTCCCTTGTGGCCACTGTCTTGCCTGCTCGAATGTCCTGCGCTGCTCGACGTTCCACTCATCGGATGGATCAAAAAATTTTCAGATACAGCAGCGTATATCATGTGGTAGCACCAACGTTATCTATTACGCTATATGTGGGTGCCCCATGATTTACGTTGGCTTGACATTCAGGGAATTGCGAGTGAGGGTGTGTGAGCATGTGCAGGACATTCGTGCAGCCAAGACGGTGGTGGACCCATTGACTCTCAAAACTACCCCCCGCCACTTCAGGGCTTTACATAATTGTGATCCACAGACCTTTATGGTTAGGGGTATAGATTGCGTTCATTTGGGGATTAGAGCGGGCAATTATAAGAAAATACTGGCCCAAAAACAGGCAAGATGGATCGTCATTCTTGACACAGTAACTCCTAGGGGTCTTAACGAGTCCCTCAGCTTCGCGTCTTTTTTATAATATAAGTTTCATAGCTTATTCTCTACTGCATCCATTGTTGTATTTATCTCCTTTCCCTGCAGGGTTTTTTAATATATGTCTTTAACATTCTTGTTTATTTCAGTTTTTATATTCTATGGGCTGTTATTGGATCCTTTGACCTTGCGGTCACTGCTAGTGGACCTACGGACTTTTCTGGATTCGTGTTGTCTTTATGTCTTCTCCTTGTCTTGATTGACATATGGATGTTTGCTACGTGCTTCAATGAACAAGAATCATCATTATTTATGAATGCATATTTATATATGGTTACTATTATGTGCCTGTGGATATTGTATTCCATTAATTGTCTCTGCATTTCTTGGATCATTGTATATATATCCAAAGTGTTATCTCTATTTTGGGTATGTTGTGGAGATTCTATTACAATACTGGTGCCCTATGTTGCGTGCTCATGGGTTTTAAATATCACTTCGGGGGTATTTGCCTTTCATGCGGTAGTACGCATGCGATCTGCGTCTTCCTTGGACACTGGGCATGGGGGCTGGCGTCTGTAGTGTCTTTGGCTCAGGCGCGGTGGAATACTTCCCCATGCGTGTGCACTTAGACCTGACGCCCGTTGTCATGCCGCAGGACCTTTGATGATGCGGCGCATGCGCCGAGGTTGCCGCCTCTGATTGGCTCTCCCATACCTTGTGATCACACTCGTGATCACGTTGTCTTGGATACTTAAGGGTTCTGTTCCTCTTCCAGCCTGCATCCTCTTTAAGAATGCGCCCAGTGTGAGCGCGAAACGCACGTCGGGGGTCGCCCTGCGGGTCTGGGGTCACTGTGCACTCATTGGTAAGCTGTCCTTTTCATTGTTACTGCCGATCATGGCCTTTTGTGAGATTTATAATGGACATGGTTTGCCAACTCCATCGCTAGTACTTTGCCACTTTATTTTGTATCCTGCCAATGTTTACATTATACAAGCATATTTTTTGCTTGTGGTTACTCTGGGCTAGGGGTACTTTATATTGCAATTCCCTTTGACATGTTTCATGGCAGGTATTTTTGTGTACATGTTTTTGGTGCACAGGACTATACCCTAGTCTCCCCTTCTCTATTGTTGTCCTGTTTGCGTCTTTGTACTACTTGCTATTATGCTATTTATATGGTGATTATTGGTGTTATTGTCTAATAAAATTTATACTCTTTTATATTTTAAAAAAAACTTTGCTGAATCCATTACTCCCATTTTTTCACCTTGTTCTAGGCCTTGGATAAGGTCTGCTTCACAAATGATACAACCACTTTATGACTGCTTGTCATCAGACCCCTATGATCTCACTCAAGAAGCAATTGATTCCTTCCATTCTCTCAAACTGCTCATTGTGTCAGCCCCGGCCTTAGGCATTCCAAATTATGACCAACCATTTTTCTTGTTTTGCACAGAGCAGGGAGGACATGCTACCGCAGTACTGACACAACAACATGGAGGAAAACAGAGACCAATAGCTTACTACTCGGCAAAATTAATCCCAGTGATCAGAGGGTCACCTACGTGTGTCCGTGCGGTAGGAGCAGCTGCAGTACTACTAGGAAAGGCATGTAAGATCACACTGACGTTTCCTTTGACAATCTATTCCCCACATGACATCCATTCCATACTCGTACAAGTTCAACCAAAACATCTGTCTATGCCAGACAGCTCCGACTTGAGTCTGCTCTACTAATTCCTGAGTATGTCACCCTCAAAAGATGTAACATTCTGATTCCAGCCACCCTCCTGCCTGTGGGTTCAGAAAAGGGGGAATTGGTGACCGTATTAGCAAGTGAGGAAGAATACTTTGACATGACACATGAACATGACTGCATAGAACTGATGAGCCAGGAGACAGTTGGGTTTGCACACGTCCATGAAAAACCTGTTCCTAATGCAGATTTTGAGTTTTTTGTGGATGGCTCCAGATACCACAAGGATGGACGATTCTACACTGGATATGCAGTAGTATCCTCACATGAGGTAATCCGAGCGGAACCACTCTCTCCTCACATGTCGGCGCAGGAGGCAGAGTTGAAGGCACTCACTGAGGCGTGTAGAGCCGCTGCAGGTAAAGTCGCTAATATTTACACTGATTTGAACTATGCATGGAGAATAGCCCATGATTATGGCCCTATCTGGAGAAGCAGAGTGGTCCTTACATCGGTAAGCCAATTAAAAATGCAGAGCTGATGAAACAATTGATAGAGGCATTGATGTTACCAGTCCAGGTTGACATTGTCAAGGTAAAAGCACACACAAAAGGTGACTCCGTGGAGGTAGAGGGCAACAGAAGGGCGGACGAGGCTGCTAAAGTAGCAGCAAGGTGGCCTAGGGAGCAGTGGACGGTGGCGGGGAGTCAGCGTATTCCAGCCACACTGAGCCTAGATGTCCTGAAATCTCTCCAGCAACAGGCTGCCCAAACAGAGAAGGAACACTGGGGGAGACTGGGAGCTGAGCTGAACTCAAACGGAGTATGGGAGAATAAGAATAAATTGTGCCTAACGAAGTCCCTGTTCCCAATCATGGCGCAAGCAATACATGGCCACACTCATGCCTCAAAAAATCACATGTGTGCCATGGTAGATGCCTTCTGGATCGCTCCTGGTTTCAGTTACGCAGCCGCGAAACTTGTACAATCATGCCTCATCTGTGCACAGCACAACCCAGGTAAAACAGTAAAAGTCCCTAAGACAGGACACCTAGGCCTCTCTACCGGTTTCAGAGACTGCAGATTGACTACATACAGCTACCAAAGGTAGGAGTGTATGCAAATGTCCTAGTATGTGTAGATCTCTTCTCTGGTTGGCGGAAGCTTATCCGGTAAAATGTGCAAATACTAAAATGACTGCAGACAAACTGATGAAAGAACTGATCTGCAGGTATGGTGTCCCAGAAGCCACAGAAACAGATAGGGGTACACACTTCACGGGAGAAATAATGAGGGAATTCATGCAGGCCCTGGGTGTACAGCAAGCATTTCATACACCATATAGGCCACAAAGCAGTAGGAAAGTGGAAAGACTAAATGGGACACTTAAACTAAAAATTCAAAAAGCCATTGGCAGAGACAGGAAAGAGCTGGGGAGAGTGCTTGTCTCTTGCACTCTTTTCAGTCAGACACACTCCAAATAGAAAGACAGGTTTGTCTCCTTTTGAAGTCCTGTTTAGTAGTGCACCAAAGACTGGTATGTACTTCCCACAGGTGCTACAAATGCAACACGGTTCTATGACAGCCTACGTCCAAGCCTTGCAGGAAAGACTTAATGTGGGGCATAAACATGTGTTCTCATCCATTCCAGATCCTAATGAAAGTACAGATGTGCATCAGCTGAATCCAGGTGATTGGGTGGTTATACGCAGACACGTGAGAAGGAGCCTGGACCTATGATTTGACGGCCCCTTCCAAGTCCAGCTGTCTACATCCACCTCAGTAAAACTTGAGGGAAAGCCCACCAGGATCCACGCCAGTCACTGCAAGAAGGTCCTGTCAACAGTAGAATGACTGTACTCCTCATCACCTTGCTGGCAGTGACAGGGTTACTGCACTCTACAGAGACACAGGATAAACTCTTAAATGATGACTGGGACAACAAACTTATTCGGCATCATGCTTTTCTTATAATTGACATGAAAGGACAGAAACCAAAAGACTGTTGGATCTGTACACACAGCCCAGTACCTGCGAGGACTATGCCGTTCTTCGCCTTACCTCTGGAGCTATGCAAGGTATTAAGCCCACACTGCATATACAATGAGACTTGGACTCAATCTAGGTTTTGGGGAAAAGATGTGCCCCGTGATATATCTGCCTCATGGGCCCCCCAGACTGAACTGTGAACTGTGGTTCAGTCTTCAACACACTGGAGCAAATACCTGTGGTGAAGACAATAATTGCTTCTGTATATACACTCATGATCAACCACACGTTAATGAGACGGTGTACCAAGATGGTGTTGAAGGCTGTAAAGCATCTATGGGTAAAATAATAAGGAAAAGAAGGGGTTATTGTACATCTGGTATAAGGGGAAAACAAATGAATAATACCTGGTGTGCCCATAAGCCCTTTCTTGGATTTTTTTTTTTCTGCATTGTACAGACTTGTATGTAAATTTTGCTGTTTTGCTTAGTGCTTTATGTAGCTGTAAAAGCGCCAATATATGTATTACTTAAGCTACTGAATAATGTATGTGTGAAAAAGGAATCTGAGGCTGAACCTTCTGTAGTGTATCATAGACCCTAGATAGCCATTGCTGATGGGGAATGTGAGTGTCCCCACTGAGGGTGGATGGGCGAAGCAGGTAGGAAGCCCCCCTATCTGTACAAGACCCATGAGACAGTAACTCCTTTGTGGACATCAGCTGACCCCGTGGCAAAGGTTATACCACTTACAAAAGGGGGAAATTGATATAGAAGAGTTAATGGTTTGCCTTTATATCCCTTTAATTGCCTTTAATTCTTGATTTGCCTTTTGCCTTTCATTTATTCTTATGAAGCTGCAGTTTGCCTGTCTCCTCTTCAAGGGAAAAATGCTTCTTATCATATATATGTTCTCAATAGTCAGTAACAATATGTTCTGGGTACATTGTAAACAAGGTAAGACCCTGAGGTGATGGTGGGGGCCACATGAGCCCCATAGAGTTACATATTGTTGTAAATGGTATAAAAGATTGCCTTGTATTTCATTACGTCAGATAAAGTGATCTGCCCATGGCCCGTGTGTGTGAGCAGTCTCTTTTCTCTCCAAGCGCTTGTAAATTAAGGGCGAAAACTCCTAATTTGGACTCACTGGTGATCTAGCTTACCTGACTTTGGGTCAGAACAAAAAGCAGCTACGACATGTGCTACTACTTGCTTCTGAAGGAAGATGGACTGGGCCAGTGGTGCCTCTCCTGTACCAATCCTGAAACCAAAGGGACTGTCACCATTGTTGAGGGGGCGAAGGAATTCAGACCTGTACCAACCTTTGCACTGGACTGAAGGGAGCATGACTGAAATAAAAGGGGCTGTGCATGGGAACCGGGGAGATTCATCTGACCGTGAAGGCATTGACTGCTTGCCTACACCTAACTCTGAGACAGAATTGACCACTCGTGCTGTTCCGCAGACCAACGTTGACGTGCGGCCTACCCTTGAACAACGCTATCAGCTGGAGCCGGCTGGCTTGCATCCCGCCTCCGTCACTGAACTCTGCAAAACTCCTGCAGAGTTAGAGAATGCTCCGTGATCCGCACGTTGCTCCGTCTTTGCAGGATCTTACCCAAGGGAACCTGGACACACCGCTTTCATCAGGAGACAGTGCCTCGACCACCTTCAGGACCAAGCCAGAGACTTCACGCGCTTCCTTCAACGCCACATTTTGGAAGAACAAAGCGGCATCACCCTGAGAACTTCAGACTGATAAGTTTGCCAGTTACTTAGATAACTTTATTGTTTCACCTGTTTTATGCGTTCTGCCTTCACCCCCTTCATCACCAATAATTTCCCTGTATGGAGTATCCCCGCTAATAAATCCCTTTTAACTCTTGATCTGCCTCCTGCTCATCACTGCATGCCGCATTCCTGTGCTTTCCTACACTTGGCGAAGTCAGCAGGATGCAGTCTACCAGCATGGAGGTGGCAGATCAATCAGTTGGGGTGAACCCACTTACCAGCATTTCTCTCGGGGCAATGTTGAATAATCTGCTCAAGTTCACAGGGAGAAACTCTATATTATGGAGCTGGACCAAACGCATGAGGGGAATGCTGAGAATGCACCCCATGACCCCTGCTTTAGAAGCTGAAGTGGCCATGATGGATTTAGATGGGGATGCTAGACTCTTCATCATGTTACGACCCCCTGGGGACTGAAATACTTTTAACAAAGTGCAGCAAATATTAGAGGAGACTCATGGGGACCCCACGGACTTAAGGGAGGTAAGATCACGTCTATTCAGCCATATGCAAAGGGAGGGGGAGACGGTAACAAAATATGTGAATGCTCTCCAAGAAATTCTTACTGCTATCCTTAGAAAAGACGTCATGGGCGTAGGACCATTTGAGGTAGTGCTGCACGATCAAATGGTGACGGGCTTGCAGGACGTGTTGACAAAGCAGGCTCTGCGGGAACCTTTGCGGGTTAACCCTCGCATGACCATGTCTGAAGTGGTTAGTGAGGGTATGCTAACACATATGCTACAAAGGGGTGTTATACGGGAAAGCCAAAGTCCATGGGCCGCCCTCATCTTGCTGGTGTGGAAGAAAGACGGCACTCTGCGGTTCTGTGTAGATTATCGGAAGCTTAATGCTTGCACTGTTCGGGATTCTTACCTGCTACCTCTGATTGAAGAATCCCTGTCTGCCCTGGGAAAGGCCCAATTTTTTTCCATGTTGGATCTAGCCAGTGGCTATTGGCAAGTGCCAATGTCCGAGAAAGACCGGGAAAAAACATCCTTTATATTACCCATGGGACTATATGAATTCAACAGACTGCTGTTTGGATTGTCCAATGCTTCGGGGACGTTTCAGCACTTAATGGAGAGGTGTCTAGGGGATTTAAACTTTGAAGCCACGATCATTTACCTAGATGACATTATAATCTATGCAGCTTTATTTGAGGATCATCTGCAGAGATTGGAACAGGTGTTGAGTCGTCTCCAGAGACATGGACTAAAAGTAATGCCTCAGAACAGTCATTTGTTCCATCCCCGAATAGAGTATCTGGGTCATGTCATTTCTGCTGAAGAGGTGAAGCCATCTCAGGAAAAGATCACTGCTTTACGGGATGGGCCCACACCAACTACAGTAAAAGATGTCCGAGCATTCTTGGGACTGACCGGATATTATCAACATTTTGTGAAAAATTTTGTCCACATAGTGAGTCCCCTGCTGGAGGGGCAGTGCCTTCTGGTGCCAAACATCAGAAAATTTGATGGGAAGAACATCAGGAAAAGTCGTTTCAGACCTGAAGAAGGCATTAACAGAGGCACCTGTGTTAACTTATGTGGACTTCTCTCTGCCGTTCATTCTCCACACCGATGGTAGCTTACATGGATTGGGGGCTGTGCTGTTACAGATGCAGGATGGGAGAGAGAAGGTGATCTCTTATGCAAGTTGGTCCTTTCATGATTCCGAATGTATTTCCAACAACTACATTTCTTTCAAGCTAGAGTTGCTGGCGTTGGAATTGGTTATGACAGAGAAGTTTGCAGAATATCTGTCCAGGTCTGAAATGCTCGTGCATGCCGATTACAATCCCCTGGCCCATTTAGAGAATGTAAAATTGGGAGCTCTGGAACAGCGGTGGGTGGCTAGGATGGTGAAGTTTCAGTATAAAATCGCCTACAAGAGAGGGGCTGAGAACACTCATGCAAGTTCCTTGTCCCGGGTAAAACATGCACGACCATTGCAGAACAGGGATGAAGAATTAGAAGATGAAGAAATCCCCAGATTCCAGAACTCTACCAGGATGATGGTAGCTATGCAGGAACAGATGCAAGTGTTGACCCGTCAGGGAGTTTTGAGTTGCTCTCATGATGAATGGGTTTGATTGCTACATGAAGATAAAGACCTAGCTCAACTCCAGTGGTGGGTGAAGTCCAAACAGCCTCCCTGTCAGGATGAAAGAGATGCTTTATTCCCAGAGACTCTGAAGATTCTTCGGCAATGGGAAACACTTCAGATGAAGAATGGACTGCTGTATCGAAAGGTTCAGCTACGGCAGGAGCTCGGCGCCACCTGGCAAATAGTGATTCTGGAGATGCTGTTATCCAATGTGGACACAAAAGCACATGAACAGGGGGCACACTTCGGCCAGGAAAAGACCTTACAATGGTTACAAAGACTTGTATACCATCCCTGGTTAAGAACAGTATTGGAGGAGACCTGTAGATTGTGCAGGAACTGCGAGATGGCGAAACCACCTGAGTAGAGAGCTCCCATACAAACATTTGTGACTTCGGCCCCCCTGGAAGTGCTAATGATTGACTACCTGACGATTGGGCCATCCCATCAAGGGTATGAACACTGTTTAGTGATGGTGGACCACTTTATGGAGTTTTCTGCTGTAACCCCTACACAAGATCAGACAGCCAAATCTGCCGCATATGCCATATGTAAAAATGCCATTCAAGTACATGGCTGCCCAGAATGAATCCATTCTGATCAGGGGGCTTGTTTTTGGGAAAAGTGATGGAAGAGTTACACCGCTTATATCAGGTGAAGAAGTCCCGCACTACACCCTACCACCCACAAGGAAATGGAGCCTGCGAGCGATTCAATCGTACTCTCATGCGGATGCTGAGAACACTGGAAGAAGAGCAGAAGGCTCGATAGCCCGAGTACGTGGCTGAATTGGTATAGGTGTACAACAACCGGGTAAACCAAGTCACCAGCTATGCCCCGTACACCTTGCAGTTTGGGCGTCCAGGGAAAGACATTGCTGAAGTGGAGCTGGAGCCTGAGGAGGAGAATATTCAGGCAGGGGTGTCTATCTGGGTTCAAGAGAATCATTTTCAGTTACAGACCTTGCATCGCCTGGTGTGGACCAAACTACAAGAATTGGAGCATGCAGAGAGAATTCCGTTATGAGGAATGGATCTTCAAGTGGGTGACCATGAAACGCCGTCGAGATAAGTTAGAATATCGGTGGCAGAAACACCAGTATCAAGTGAAATGGCGAATTGACCCTGCAGGACCTGTCTACGAATTACAATCCGAAAGGGGAGAGGATTCTGCCATAAATCCCCTTTAACTCTTGATCTGCCTCCTGATCATCACTGCATCCCCGCATTCCTGTGCTTTCCTACACTTCCATCCCTGTTGGGCTCCACCTCATCTGTCCTGTTGCTCCTAAGTTTTTTGAGTGTGTCTGGTCCTCGCTTTCCACCCACCTTGCTGCATGCTGTGTCAATGCACAGAGTCCATGTGCCCATCTGGATCTGAAGATTAGAAAATCATCTCAACAGGGAAGCCTAAAACCAATTTTTAACATCTGGAGCCTATAAAGCAAATAATAGTCAATTGTTCGGATGTTGATGGTTTATCTTGTGGATAGCTCATTAATATGGATGTTGCGCACGTCAGTGATAAGAGGCACTTAATTTAATAAGTGTTGTGTAAATCTTAATGAATTAGATGCATCTTATTCCTGTACATCCATTATTAAGACTGGCATACGAAATGTCACTCTCAGTGAACTAGGCTTTATGGTTTTTTCACACTGTGTCTACCGTTTGGTTTGGTGGCAGGATCTGCCCTAATGAAGTCAAAGTCAGTATATTTTGTTATATCTCACAATGAAGACTTTTATCTTTCAGATATTGCAAATGAAATTTCCTCGGATGCAGATACACTTCTCTGCCAGTGTCCTGTCAATTTGAAGAGTCCGTATAATGTACTGTTCTCTGTAGGACATCAACATTCTCTGGATCATTTACTCGTCTTGTACAAGAGAACACTTTGCCTTTGCTAACAAACCAATCTTCCTCTCCTGGAACCAGACAAGTCTTTGATTTTATGTTTCTGGACAGATTTTTGATATGTTGTGCGCACATCGGTGATTTCAAGCTTCAACTCTGGGAGGTAATGTTGGCAGAAGCCTCGAGCAATGGACCTTTTCTTTTGTTTTACAATGGTTATCTATGTCAAGTTCTGTCCCTGTATAACTAAAGATAAACCAAGCTCAGACCCCCACCCGTGCCTCTAAAGAGCAGCAGATATATTGCAGAACAGATTATTCTTTTGTCATTTCATATGCTAATTCTGTTCCAATGCCACAGAGAAAGGAAATTACAGATCTGGAACTGGCCCGGCTGACTTTAATTAGAAGCCTATGACAAATATGATCCTTTTAAACAGCAAGTCAACCAATTATTGCTAATTTCTTCAGTTTAGTCATTGCATCGGCATTACTCCTGGCCCTAGAGATTGGAGTTTTTTTTTCCTTCTTGTTCATACATTTTTTTTTTTGCTATGTTACCTTTTTTCAGTCTTTTAATCTTCTGCAGCATGTTTCATTTATCTTTTCCAGGACGTTGGTTCACCTGTCCAGATCCATCATATTCATTTTGCGATTGCCACAAATAAGAAGCTATCTATGGAGCTTTGCAAAGCAAAGCAAAGAGGGGTCTTTTACAAGGAAGCCAAAAACAAGTGAACACAGTAGATTTGGACTGTTCTTAGTGCTTAGTAATGACTTTATGAGGTTCCTCATTTCAGTAGCTAGGATGGTGTATCTGGGTCATGTTTCAAAGTGGATGTTACCTCAGTCCGGCTAATCAAAAGAAGAACCAGGAATGTCAGGAGGTAAGAGGAGCTTCACAGGCTTCCTTTCCAGTGATCACAGATTTCTGACCTGACTGAGTCCCGCTAATCTATTCTTCCATCTCTAGTGCTAACTGCACTTTTTTCTGAGTTGCCCATAAAGAGGTTTCCAAGGACCAAGAACAATACCAATCTACTGTGTATTCACTTGTTTTGGCTTCAGTGTAAAAAAAAAAACATTCTAATATTAATATTCCATTAAGATGAGCTTGACAGACAGAAAGTAATGGAACATTTACATAGTTTTGTCAGTTTTGTCACCAAATTTGGCAGTATTAGAAGGTGTGGAGAATAGTTCTCAGCATCAGGTGCACGAACGCTCCTTGACCACAAAGTAGAAGAAGTAAGTCCAAAATTTAGCAAACTTCCAGTACCAAACTTTGTGGATTCGGTTGAAAAAATGGTCCTCCCTGTTGCACAGTGCTATATTCTGACTTGACAGAACTTTCTCTTTCTGTCAAGCAGAATCCAGTTTCTGAGTGACAATCTTTTGGACAGCCCCTTAGTTGGTGCTCTTCGATACAAAACTTATGAGATGTTTGGATATCTTTCCAGACCCTAAAGCTATAGGGAGTGGATGATAACTGCAAATTGGAAAGGGAGGTGTATTTTTAGCCAAAGTCTATTAAGCCAAGTTCAGTCATTCTGGGCAAGAAGGGACCCCTTTTTAGGCTGTTTTCCTAATTTAGCATCATGATTTTGCTAATTTTAATGATATACAAAGCTTAGGAAACAAAATACATAAAGGTAGCAGTATTTACCATTTTGGCATAATCTTACACCACTAATCAGGTGATCCAGACACCATCTCGGTCAATCTGGTGAGCTCCCAAAGAAAAAGGTTGAGAAGTCCTTTCCTAAGGTACTATTAACATAATGTGATGGACCACCGGATAAAGTTTGAAAGCCTGATGTGAGTCCAGGAAAATGTAAGACCATTTGTTAGGGTTTTTGGAACGCACCAAATAAAATATAATAATAAGGTGCAGAGATGAAAAACTGCAGCTAATGTGAACAATGGCGGAGCGGAGATGCGAGCAAGCACTGTAGACACACCAAGTTAAACATCACTCGTTGTGATCAGAGTGCAAAGTACCTGACTCTGTTACTCCACAGAGCAGCACAACAACTGAGAGCTCTCTAAGCTATGCCCTGTTAGACATTACAGGAGCAATGAGGTAATAACGCTAGTTGGGGTTCCTATAGCTTTCCCCCCAGGAAGTCTAAGTTGGTGGTTGAACCTGCTCTGACACAATAGAGTGATTTCTGGACTTAGTCCGAGGAACCTCTGTTCACCGCTGCCTATTGCTAGTTACTAAAACTTTGGCTGGAGAGCCAGCAGTAACCAAGCAAACAGCACGAGTCTGAGCAAGACGCTGGGACTGACGTGTTTGCTGAGCAGCACCCACTGCAGCTGAAGCTGAGTGGGAGACCACAGAGGGCGACACAGCTTGGGATCCATCCAGTGCAGTGGAAGAATCCTGACATCTAACACTATGTCCTTTAAATAGTTGATATTGTAAAAGTAGTATGCATCCACCAGGGGCCATAAAAATTTGGCTTGTACCCCTTTATGAACACAGTTTGCAGGATAGTCTTCAGCAAGGATGACCAGAAAAATTAGAGCAGCACTCCTTTAAAAGAAGAGACTGTACAGAAAGACCTACTAAGGTGTAGGTAAAAACTGAAGCTGTGCCCTTGAAGGAGAAAAGTGGAAAGGCTTTCTCTTTGGCCTAATGCTAAGGCATTCGTTTTTTTGACCATTTACTAGTTGCAGCAAGGGTTAAAATGAATAATAATAATATAGCATTAGGTACCAAGTCAGGTTATGTATCGTGTTAAGTATTAGTTTGTAAATAATAAGTCATGTCAGACTAACTTAATTTCCTTCTATGACAGAATCACTGATTGGGTGGATCAAGGAAATGCTGTAGATATAGTATATCTTGACTTCAGCAAAGCATTTGACAAAGTATCTCACACAATCCTTATTGAAAAAATGACTAAGTATGGAATGGACAAGGCAACTGTTAGGTGGATTCATAACTGGCTTAGTGATCGGACCCAAAGAGTGGTCATAAATGGCTGCACGTCCAGTTGGAAGAATGTCTCAAGTGGGGTACCACAGGGCTCTGTCCTGGGCCCTATATTGTTCAACATCTTTATCAATGATTTAGATGAAGGAATTGAGGGTAAAAAGAGCCACAGTGACTTTTGTATAAAGTGCAATGCAATAGTGGAGGAATACATAAAATAGATCATGTACCTTTAAGGGTCACCACGTCCCTTTAACGTGCACCCCGACGCGTGTTTTGGAATACTTCCTTCATCAGGGAATGGCTACATGATAGATCCAGGGCTTTTTATATGCTGGGCTCAATAATTGAGCTGATAACGGTGCTCCGGGTGTAAAAGAGGCGCCTGCACAGTCAGGAGGACCCAGAATTCCAAGCGCCGGACCACGTGACCGGAACGCACAGGACCAAAGCCCGGCGTTACCAAGGCTACGAGGACGCAGCAACCCGGACGTCGGGACACAGAGCGCGCATGCGCACCACCAAGAGCACATTATTGAGGGGATCAGAGCGGCAATAAACAGATTAATCATAAATTCATTATTTATCCAGTGATTGATACATTTGTGAAGACTGTGAGTAGGGAATTTGATAAGATTCCAAAATCCCTCACACTGTAAATCTCACTAAGGAAGAAAAAATGGTTTTAAAAAAATTGCAAGAAATACCTGAAGTAGTATATAAACCGGCTGACAAGGAGGGCAATTTGGTTGTCTGGCCTAAACAACTTTATGAAAAAGAGGTCTTCAGACAGTTGTTTTTAAATTCAAACCCTGTCTTATGAGGAAAGGTTGCATGATTTGGGAATGTTTAGCTTGCAGAAGAGAAGACTGAGAGGAGACTTAATAGCTGTCTACAAATATCTCAAGGGCTGTCACATTGTAGAAGGATCATCTTTATTCTCATTTGCACAAGGAAAGACAATGGGATGAAAATGAATGGGAGGAGACAGAGATTAGATATTAGAAAAAACTTTTTGACAGTTAGAGTGATCAATGAGTGGAACAGGCTGCCACGAGAGGTGGTGACTTCTCCTTCAATAGAAATCTTCAGAGGCTGGACAGAGATCTGTCTGGGATGATTTAGCGAATCTTGCCTTGAGCAGGGGGTTGGACCAGATGGCCCAGGAGGTCCCTTCCAACTCCACCATTCTATGATTCTAAGGGAACTGAGCATCCAATAAGCAGGCGAGACCAATTTTTACCAAGAAGAATCATTGCAGAATTTTTTCCACCTTTAAAGGGGTTGTCCACTGCAGTCTATAATGCCCCTACTGGTTTAACCCTTGTCAAGAAATACTACATTTTTTTAAATACCTCTTGTTATCATCTGTGCCTGTGAATGCACTATTACGACTAGATACTTGTGCAGTGGGTAGCCACTTGGTACCACTCCTAGGCAGTCCTCCCTACTGCAGCTGCTGACTCCAGGGGTGAAACACAGACACTGGCTCGCTGTTAATGACAGGAAAGGATTTGGAAACTGTTCAGACAACATGGGTTCAGGGTCACGAGATAGACTGGTCACTGATTCGGAGTCACTGGCAGAACCGGAATTGGATACTGGTGTGGTAGGGGGCCGGGCTAGGGGAGTGGACCACTGCTTACCAGATGAGGCAAAGATGAGACGAAGACAGCTTCCACTTGTAACAGTTCCGGATTTATTTGTCGTCCTCCTGACGACCACCAAACATGCACCGCAGCTTCTTTACACCACTGTATCGCCAGGCCCGGGTACCTATTCTTCAGCTCCAGTCACAGTAACGCACCTCGTGGATCTTTCACTGGGGGCTGTCCTAGACCAATCTACCCCCAGCGCTTCACCTGCCCGAGATCGTCTTCCAATCGGTACCCCCGGGGCCTCGTCTGTCTTGCGGTACATCGAGTCAGGGTCTCCCCCCTGGCTGCCTCTTCTCCTTGCCTGTCCTGCAGTCCGTCAGGTCAGGGCCACCCCCCTGACTGTCTCTCCTTGGTCCGTCCCCCTGGCCGAGCTCTTCTCACTTTCTCCATCTTCTTCTGAGCTCCTCCCGGGACTAAAACTCTCCTGGAGCCCCGCCTTCTTCTATTTATCCCCTCTCTCACAGGGGAATTTCCCACCCGGGCTCCTATCTCCCCGCCCCCCATGACTAAGCGGATTCCCAAGCTGATGTTAAGTCCTGTACTACTCTCCCCTGCCATCTTGTGCACTCCCTTTTCTGTCTTTCCCTGCTGTTACCTTTCTAACCTGTCAATCTCTGTCACTAGTGCACAAACCGTCCCCTCCTTCTACCAGTCACGTCTATCTGTCAAGTCACCTTCCCCACACTGGAAAAGTCTCCTACAGTACAGACTTTGTACTGGTAACCAGGATAGACCCTAGAGATGGTCCAAGTACTGCAGGAACCGTTTCAAGTTTGGATATCGCCGGAGCGATGTCAGTCTCAGGTACAGCAGGTGTGTTAGTGTTCCGGTACCGCCGGGAAGCATCAGGATTCAGGTGCCACAGGTGCGGCTACAGGATTCAGGTACCGCTGGTGCAGCTTCAAAGTTCAGGTACTGCCTTTGCAGCTTAAGGGTTCCAGGTATCGATGGAGCAGCGTCAGGAGTTGCAGGTTCAGCTACAGCAGGTGCGGTGTCAGGATTCACGTACAACAGGTGCGGTTTCAGGGTTCATATATGCCGATGTAACTTCACGGTTCAGGTAAGGCCGATGTGGCTTCAGGTACCGCTAGTGCGGTTTCAGGGTTTAGGGTACCATCAGGGCGGTTTCATTATTCATGCATCGCCAATTTGGTCTATTAGTATACATTTTTTGCAAAAAAAAGTATCAACCAAATACCCTGTTTTTGTTATCTTTTTACTAGCACTTACTGTTTACTTTTACTTCTTTACAGCAGAGTATTTTATACATTTGTTTTACCGTGCTTTTCTATGTTTTAGTCTTTTGGTGGTGTGAACACTGTCCTACAGACTTGTTCACTGTGTGCATGGCCCATGGTTTTCCACCCCTCCATTTTGGGCCATGCACATAAATGCCGTCCTATGCAGCGTGTCCACATCAGACATTACCTCTCTGAAGCCTGTTCATATAGGTACTATACACATGACCCGGTTTTTAAATACATCAGTTAGGAACTGCTCTGATACGGGTTACCTTGACATTTGGTAGAGCGGCTTAGTATACATTTTTTGCAAAAAACGTATCAACCAAATACCCTGCCAGAGATCTTGCAACATACTAAATGCATACAAACACACAAGGTAGGGAAAGTACAATGGAACGTTGCTCAGGCACCTCCCTATTGGGGAGCTTGCCTTATATACTTAATATCTACCAGCTATTGGCTGGTGACATTGCTAAAGTGCATGCACTGTCCCTTTTAAGAATCAGGGAACAGAGGCCACTGGGGGACCTGTTCAGAATGCGCAGGCTCAGGGGAACCATGGCATGAAGCAAAGACAGTGAGGGGCAGTGAACATGCCGGCGTCCCTGCTGGGAGAAGGGAAAGGCAAAACATGCAGGGATGCAGGTAATAGTGTTACACTTTAACAGTGTCTTAAGTAATAGAATGTCCCATATAATTTTGTGCTTCAATTTGTAAACTTACAATGTTATAAAAGTGACTTTTTGAAGCCAGAACTACTATAATTAATTAATTACCTATTGCTTATCTCAGACACTAGAATTAGTCTGGCAAAACCAAAGTCATTTTCTTAGTCAGCACCATAAACTTAAGAAGTTGTCCACTACTTTGACAACACCTTGTCATGCCCCATTTTTGACCCTGATAAAATAAAAAAGCTTATACTCACTTCCCATACCAGCACTGTTCCTGTGGTGTCTACACTTGCTCTCCCTGGGGCTCCCATGCGGTTGTAGTAACATGGGACTCCGAAGCCCAATTAGTGTTAGCATAAGTGACCCTGTAAGGGCTGTACCAAGATTACATGATGCTCCACTACCCTTTCTCATGTGGTGTTATAACGTTAACATATTGTATATATGTATAAGGTATGTTTAGCTAAGGAAAGAGCAGTAGATAAGTAAGTCCACTAGATGGGGACATATTAGTAGTAAAAAGATAACATAGGAGGGGCCAACGGTGGGTAAGCCAGCAAGTTCCTGGCATTTTAGTCAGCAGGGCCTGAGAACCCGGACAGGGCGAGTGGACCTTGTAATGTTAATCAAGGAGCCCAGCTCGTCCAGGGCTTAAGAGCAGAGGAAAATCAGAAAAGAGAAGGAATGCAGGACAGCTACGTCATGAAGACCATCGGCTACATATACAGACGTCTGAGTGTATGGGGCGAAACGGATCGGGAACTCCTAAAGCTGATCAGACTGGTCAGATGGATAGCTGCCGTGCTGGGAAGTACGGTGGACCTGGCAGCATTCCTATGGAGGCAAGGGGCAGCACAGGGACAGAGAATGTCAAACTGTGTAAGGAACTGTGTGCTGTATTGTATCCGTATGTGAACTGGACGAGCTGTGTCAAGTGTTGAGTAAAGTTAATTGTTTGAAGTTTGACCTGGACTCTGCTTGTCTTTGTCGAGTAACTGAAGCAAGGAATCCCCGCCGGCTCAGGGAGGACCCTGAGGGCCAGTCAAGTGAGTCAGAGGGACTCTGTGTGTATGTAGCGGGTGGCCAGGGTGCGTCTAAGCAGCTGTCATTGTGGGCCACAACTATGGCTCTGGCACCCCTCACAACCCCATCTTTGGACAAATGGAATATGAAGAGGAAGTCCAAGCTGCAGCTGATCTCTGACTTCCTCTTCATGCTCAACTTTTCCAAAGGTGAGGACGGAGCTGATTAGGAGCCTGGCATCACATGACATGCAACCGCCCAAGAGACCGGGTCTGCGAGTAACATGGGAGGTGAGTATAGGCTTTTTTATTTTATTGGAGCCAAGAGTGGGGTAGGAGAAGGGATTGACCTAGTAGTGAACAACACCTTTAATATAAAACTGGTCAGACATTGAAGAGGATGAAATGCCCCATAAGATTGCTGCTCAACACAATTGTGTCACTGTTGCTACTCTATGAGATTGCAATCCAAGCTGTTCTGGACACAGGTAATTTCACCAAGTTGTGTGATTTTCTGTGGCTTTAATTATAAGAAACAGAAATAATGTGAGCAACCATAAAACCTGACTCACCACTGAATAAAGAACGATTCAATCATGCCTATGATGACATTTGCGTGAAGCATTTAATAGGTGTTTTATACTGTTACTAAACAAAACAATGAAATATCAATCAGACAAAAACAGCAGCTCCTTTCCTCCTTTACCAAAACAGCCATTTTATCGGAGCTAGTAGGAATGAGAGCAATGCAAATAAATAACAAAACAAAATAGAAAAAGAGAAATAGACAGTGCAGTGTGACGCTGCCGTGCAGAATAATGACCGGCTCGACAAGCGGACTAGAGAAATAAGTGCAGGTCTGTCTGCTTTGATAACAAAATCATCAGTTTTTACAACCCTGGGCTGAAAATATTATAGATGTGCCTGCAGCTGGAACATTTTATTATTTCTCCTTCTTTCAGAGCATTTCAGTCCTTCCTGTTACCCAGGTGACACCTGAAAAAAATGAAGATGTAAAGGCAAGCTGGTGGTTTACAACCTTCGCACTGTTCTATTCCCACTGCGATGAGTCTGAGCTTTCACTATAAATTGTTTTCTATTTGACTACGTGGCGAAAAAAAAATAGAATTGCACAGCTGTAAACCACTGCTGACACAAGGGGCCTGATTGATGAAGACTGTTGTTTCATACGTCAATCTCCACAATGGGCATGCGGGAGTAAGGCCTCATTCAGATGTCAATGTCTTTCATGTGCGCAAAAAAGTTACAAGTGTCATCAGTGTTTGGTCTGTGAGTCATGAGTGTGTCGTTAGTGTTTGGTCTTTGTGTCAGTGTGTCATCAGTGTTTGATCAGTTTGTCATTAGTGTTTGGTCAGTTTGTCACCAGTTTGTCATCAATCTGTCATCAGTGCTTGATCAGTGTGTCATCAATGTTTAGTCAGGGTGTCATCAATCTGCCATCAATGTGTTATTAGTGTTTGCTCAGTGTCATGCTCACGCCATGGCAGGTTGGCACGAGCGAGGGGGTTGTGGACCCACTGTGCCACAAACCAGACTACCCTGGAAGGGGCGTAACTAATGCAGCTACATTGGTGTTCTCTGGAGCCTCTGATGGTGATGTCAGGCTTATGCAGCAGGTCGCTGCCAGGTGTCACTCCACGGTGGTGTCTGGCTGTGGCTTCTGATCCCACTGGGGAACAGAGCACTAAGATAGGTGCAGGTGACAGGTACGACTAGCAGACAGGCAGTTGAGTACGGCGGGCACGGCTGAGACACTGGCAGGCGGGCATGGCTGAGACACTGGCAGGTGGGCACGGCTGAGACACCGGCAGGCAGACACTGCTGAGACACTGGCAGGAGGGCAGGAAGGACTGGGACTTACCTGACTGGGAAGGCACAGGGACTCGGCCAGGAGGGAGTGGTGTATGGAATAAGTAGAGACTTGTTCACACAGGAGATGGAGGTACTGGTACGGGAAGCATGAAAATATAGATGGGTATGAAGGAACAGGTTTGGACCTGTTCACACTGGAGAGAAACTGCAAGGCTGCGTAGAGGAGCTGCAGTTTGCAGCAAGAGGTTCTGCAGCAGCAGAAGCAGAACAAAACAGATCAAAGCAGAACCGCAGGAGTGCGGAGCACCGGCAGAGCAGCAAGAATGCGGAGCACAGGCAGAGCTGCAAGAGTGCAGAGCATAAGCAGAGCCGCAAGAGTGTGGAGCATAAGCAGAGCCGCAAGAGTGCGGAGCATAAGCAGAGCCGCAAGAGTGCGAAGCAGGTAAAGCTGCAAGAATGCGGAGCACAGGCAGAGCTGCAACAATGCAGAGCAAAGGCAGAGCCTCAAGAGTGCAGAGCACAGGCAGAGCTGCAAGAGTGTGAAGCATAAGCAGAGCTGCAAGAGTGCAGAGCAGACAGAGCCACAAGAGTGCGGAGCACAGGCAGAGTCACAAGAATTTGGAGCAGGCAGAGCCGCAAGAGTGCGGAGCATAAGCAGAGCCGCAAGAGTACGGAGCACAGGTAGAGCCACAAGAGTGCGAAGCACAAGCAGAGCAGCAAGTGGACACAAGGAAAGACACAGCAGGGAAAGGAGCCACAGACAAGGAGACTGAGAGACAGAGTTAGGGCTGAGTTCAGACAACAGTACGAAACAAGGTACAGGAACAAAGACACAGGGACCAGTACGAGACAAGGCAAGGAGCAATAGCACAGAGACCAGGATATTCTGCCTCCTGGAGTGTGGACGGACAGATACAAGGCAAGACTAGGAACAAGGACACAGAGACCAGGATATTCTGCCTCATGGAGGGCAGACAGACAGGTACAAAGCAAGGCTAGGACAAATACACAGAGACCAGGATATTCTTCCTCCTGGAGGGCAGACAGACAGGTACAAAGCAAGGCTAGGAATCAAGCCCCCAGAGAAGGAGAAACACAGGACAGGACCTGGAAACTCAGTAGCAAGACACTAACTGAGTGAAGGCGTTTCTCGGGCAGCTTCCAACGGGTGGAGGTGCCCTAAATACTAGAGGCCTCTTGGTGATTGGCGGGGAGCACATTAGGCAGGTGCACACTGATTCCATAAGATCCAGAGAGTGCCGGTGCCTCTCCCCTATGCACACAGCCAGGAAGTAAGCAGAGAGCAGGCAAGAAGCAAGAGGCACACAGCATGGAGCCGGCAGCAGACAGAACTTACAGCATGGCCTGGAGCAGTGAGTAAGTTGGTGTGTGGGGGATGGGAGGCCATGCAGTGATGCCGGCAGGGTTGTTACACTCAGTGTGTCAACAGTATTTGTTCAGTTTGTTACCAGTGTGCTATCAATGTGTCATTAGTGTTTGATTAGTGTGTCATCAGTGTTTGGTCAGTGTGTCATCAGTGTTTTTCCTGCATGGATAAATAAATATATGACAAAGCTTCTATTCAATGCAGTATTGATTATAGACAGCACATGGGTGCCATGTGTATACAGTAAAGTCTCTGATTCTGTAGGACCGATTGACTTGTTTGGCCTTTTTCATTTATTTCTGCTAGATAAAATTGGACATGTCTCCATGAGTTTTGCATTGACACATGGTTCGAGAAATTACATGTACATGTAGCTTATTATGGCTACTTGTTCTATCTGTAAAAAAAACCCACACAGGTAAAACACATGTGTGCAGCATAGATGTCTGAATGAGTCCTAACTAGTGTTGAGCATTCCGATACCGCAAGTATCGGGTATCGGCCGATACTTGCTGTATCGGAATTCCGATACCGACTTCCGATATTTTTTCAATATCGGAAGTCGGCATCGGAATCGGAAGTTCAAAGTTGATTGACAGCCTGACGTCATCATGATGCGCGGTGTGTGCGCATCATGATGTGCCGTCATTTCGGGCCTTCCGGGGGTCTCTGCCGGCCTGCCGGGGGGCTGTGTGGACTGCCCGGGGTCTGTACCGGCCTGCCGGGGGGCTGTGCCGGCCTGCCGGTGGTCTGTGCACCCTGTGGGGGTCTGTACCGGCCTGCCGGGGGGCTGTGCAGGCTTCGGGGGTCTGTGCAAGCATCGTCCGATGGGACTACAAGTCCCATCTGGCGATGCCTGCTACCATGACAGTGATTGACACATTAGCCAATGATGGGACAGTAGTAGTCCCATCATCCGGCTAATGTGTTAAATGTTAAAAAAAAAAAAAAAATACTACATACATACTACATGCATACTACATGCTACATACATACTACATACATACCACATACATACTACATACATACCACATACATACCACATACATACCACATACATACTACATACATACTACATACATAACACATATATACTACATGCATGCTACATACATGCTACATGCTACATATATACTACATACATACTACATACATACATACTACATATATACTACATGCATGCTACATACATACTACATGCTACATACATACTACATATATACTACATACATACTACATACATACTACATGCATGCTACATACATACTACATGCTACATACATACCACATACATACTACATACATACTACATACATACTACATGCATGCTACATACATACTACATGCTACATACATACTACATATATACTACATGCATGCTACATACATACTACATGCTACATACATACTACATATATACTACATGCATGCTACATACATACTACATGCTTCATACATACTACATATATACTACATACATACTACATACATACTACATGCATGCTACATACATACTACATGCTACATACATACCACATACATACTACATACATACTACATGCTACATACATACTACATATATACTACATGCATGCTACATACATACTGCATGCTACATGCATGCTACATACATACTACATACATACTACATGCTACATACATACCACATATATACTACATACATACTACATACAATACATTCATACAATACATACATAGACATACAGTACATATAACATAGAGTAACATACTTACCAATACTTGTCACATTGTTCCCCGAAGCCATTGTCTTTTACGGAATAAATATTAACATAACAAACCACCAAAATACTCACCCACGATCCGAAGCAGTCCACGAGTGTGTCCCACGACGATCTTGGGTAGAGAACTGCAGCATCAGCTGTTGCTGCCGTTCTCTACGGGCTGCAGGAATCCAATGACGGAAGGTAGGTATCCTTCCGCACTGTATTCCTCCGCCACTTAAAAAAAAAAAAGTCCCTAGTCTCACTTTATGCCATTGCTGTGTGGGAAATTCCCACGCAGCAATGGCATAAAGTGAGACTAGGGACTTTTTTTTTTTTTAAGTGGCGGAGGAATACAGTGCGGAAGGATACCTACCTTCCGTCATTGGATTCCTGCAGCCCGTAGAGAACGGCAGCAACAGCTGATGCTGCAGTTCTCTACCCAAGATCGTCGTGGGACACACTCGTGGACTGCTTCGGATCGTGGGTGAGTATTTTGGTGGTTTGTTATGTTAAGATTTATTCCGTAAAAGACAATGGCTTCGGGGAACAATGTGACAAGTATTGGTAAGTATGTTACTCTATGTTATATGTACTGTATGTCTATGTATGTATTGTATGAATGTATTGTATGTAGTATGTATGTAGTATATATGTGGTATGTATGTAGCATGTAGTATGTATGTAGTATATATGTGGTATGTATGTAGCATGTAGTATGTATGTAGTATGTATGCAGCATGTATGTAGCATGCAGTATGTATGTAGCATGCATGTAGTATATATGTAGTATATATGTAGCATGTAGTATGTATGTAGTATGTATGTGGTATGTATGTAGCATGTAGTATGTATGTAGCATGCAGTATGTATGTAGTATATATGTAGTATGTATGTAGCATGTAGTATATATGTAGTATGCATGTTGTATGCATGTAGTATATATGTAGTATGTATGTTGCATGTAGTATATATGTAGTATGTATGTTGCATGTAGTATATATGTAGTATGCATGTAGTATATATGTAGCATGCAGTATGTATGTAGTATATATGTAGTATGTATGTTGCATGTAGTATATATGTAGTATGCATGTTGCATGCATGTAGTATATATGTAGTATGTATGTTGCATGTAGTATATATGTAGTATGCATGTTGCATGCATGTAGTATATATGTAGCATGCAGTATGAATGTAGTATATATGTAGTATGTATGTTGCATGTAGTATATATGTAGTATGCATGTTGCATGCATGTAGTATATATGTAGTATGTATGTTGCATGTAGTATATATGTAGTATGCATGTTGCATGCATGTAGTATATATGTAGTATGTATGTTGCATGTAGTATATATGTAGTATGCATGTTGCATGCATGTAGTATATATGTAGCATGCAGTATGTATGTAGTATATATGTAGTATGTATGTTGCATGTAGTATATATGTAGTATGCATGTTGCATGCATGTAGTATATATGTAGTATGTATGTTGCATGTAGTATATACCGGGTGAGTCATAAAGGACGGATGTATTTGAAGTGGCTATAACTCACCACCAGGTGGAGGTAGAGATGTGCGGGAGGCGGGGTTATGTTTGTGAGGTGAAAGCATTGTTTTTATTTTAGTTTCAGTTTAAGCTATGGTGCCGTGGACGATAGAACATCGCGTTTTTGCGTACGACAGTTTTGTCAAGAATAATGAGTGTATCACAGCCGTTCAGCGTGAGTTTCGGCGTCATTTCAATATTCACAGAAATCAAGCTGTTCCCGCTCGTAACACTATCCTACGTTGGGTTGAAGCACTCCGTACACGAGGTACACTAATGAACAAACGACCACCGGGGGCTCCACGAACGGCACGTACCCCTGAAAATGTGGAACGCGTCAGGCAAGCCATGCTGCGTAGTCCGAGTCGATCTGCTCGGAAACATTCTTTAGAACTTGCCCTCAGTAATCGTACAGTAAGGCGTATTTTGCATTTAGACCTGCATTTCCACCCCTATAAATTGGCCATTGTGCAACAGTTGGAGCGCGGGGATTACGCAGCGCGACTGAAGTTCGCACATGAGATGGAAGCAATTATTGAGCAAAACGACAACCTTATTTTATTCATGAGTGATGAAGCTCATTTCCATGTCAATGGCATGGTTAATCAGCAGAACTGCCGTTATTGGGCCTATGAAAATCCAAAAGAATTACATGAACGACCGCTGCACAGCCCTAAGGTAACGGTGTGGTGTGCTATGGGCAAATATGGCGTGATCGGTCCGTACTTTTTCGAAGGCGATAATGGCAATACTGTTACCGTGAACTCACAACGTTATATCGCCATGATAAATAACTTCTTTGTTCCTGAGTTACGACGGCAACATATCCCCATCTCTAGTGTGTGGTTTCAACAAGATGGGGCAACGGCCCACACAGCCGGAGCAACAATGAACGTTCTTCGCCCTCTCTTCCCTGGTCGCATCATTTCCAGGTTTGGCGATATTAATTGGCCTCCTAGGTCCCCAGACCTGTCCATGTGCGATTATTACTTATGGGGTCACCTCAAATCACGTGTATACAAGCTTAAGCCTCGATCATTACAAGAACTGAAGGAAGCTATTCGAGTGGAAGTTGCCCAAATCGACAGAGTTGTGTTGGAACGTGTTGATGCCAACTTCCAAGAACGCCTTTGGAAATGCATCACTGATAATGGCCACCACATGGCAGATGTTGTTTTCCACACTTGAATTTGTCAAATATTTGTCAGTATACGTAACCAAATCTGTGAATACATTTATATTTAATAAATATTTAACGATTTTATGATTAGTTTAAAAACGTCCGTCCTTTATGACTCACCCGGTATGTAGTATGAATGTAGCATGTATGTAGTATGTAGTATGAATGTAGCATGTATGTAGTATGTAGTATGCATGTTGTATGTATGTAGCATGTATGTAGCATGTAATTTTTATTTTTTTTTTACATTCAACACATTAGCCGGATGATGGGACTACTACTGTCCCATCATTGGCTAATGTGTCAATCACTGTCATGGTAGCAGGCATTGCCCGATGGGACTTGTAGTCCCATCGGACGATGCCTGCACAGACCCCCGAAGCCTGCACAGACCACCGGCAGGCCGGCACAGCCCCCCGGCAGGCCGGCACAGCCCCCCGGAGCCTGCACAGCCCCCTGGCAGGCCGGCACAGCCCCCCGGCAGGCCGGCACAGCCCACCGGAGCCTGCACAGCCCCCCGGCAGGCCGGCACAGACCACCGGAGCCTGCACAGACCCCCTGGCAGGCCGGCACAGCCCCCCGAAAGGCCCGTACAGACCCCAGAGAGGCTGTACAAGGGAAAAACAGGATTTTTCTTATTCCGATACCGGAAGTCCCATAGACTTGAATGGGACTTCCGGTATCGGAATCGGCGATACCGATACATTTTTTTAAGATCGGCCGATCCATTCCGATCCGATACTTTGAAGTATCAGACGGTATCGCTCAACTCTAGTCCTAACATCTGCCTAATTCAGTAAGAGGTGAACACCACTCATTGAATTTTGAATATCTTATCGGTAGCGTGCGCCTCCAAGTGCTTCACCAGAAATGTACTGGGGTAAGTTACATCGATAAAGGGGCTTAACTTTTAAAGAAATCTTTGAGCAGCCTTTGTCATGCCATGTCCTGCCTATGCTCTGACTATTTTGATGCCTCTATCCAGACTTGAATGAAAACAGCAAAAGTTGGTAATCTTGTGCAAATCAGAGTTGTACAGTGTCCCTGCACTGACACTGTCCGTCTCTTCACTCACTGTTCAGTCACTGCTGAGCTGGAATGCTCTTCACCTGGACTTTTGCTCATCATGTCCTTTAGGCAGCAGACTCTGGCCACTCTTTTGTGGCTAATATCCCTGAGTTCTCAGGGATCTGCTTCTCCTCGCTCTCTCTCATAGCTCTGTCTTTCTGACATTGAGACACTGTGACAAGCCTCTATTCTTATCCAGCTATGGAAGGCTCATGTCTCTATCTTTTCTCCTTACAGATGGGCAAGGCTTCCTCTGCCTGGAACAGTGACAGACGCAATTGTGGTGCCCCTGAGGGTCCAGTTGCCACAGAGGTACTGCACCTCAACCAGTGGTGTGATACCCCACAACCAGGTAAGGTGAGTGTATCCAACCAGATTCCAACACCGACACCCCACACACACTAGTCGTGTAGCAGAGCACACTTTATGGCTCCCTGCTTGGAACACGAAGAGTGCTGGGAGGTGGGTGGAGCTTAGCTTAGAGCGGGAGCAGGATAGAAAGTGAGCTCAGATCCCTCTGAGGGAGGGAAAGCAGAAGGACGGGTCTGCATCAGCTCTACTGCTTAGAGGCTGCTGGACGGATTGGAATACAAGGGAAGCTCCCCAGGAAAGAAGGTTCTTCTGGGACATGGCTGGAGCGAACTCCCCGTGGGTCCCTTATCCATGCTGACTACATGTCAGGTGGAGGAAGAAACTGGTCACAAAGGGAACAGCCCCTAGCCTAGATCGCGTTCTTCAGGGTGCCACTAGCAAGCCGACAGCTTTGGTTACTTTATGGACCATCGCCCCTACCACAGTTAGTCCAAGGTGAAAGGTGGCTATATAGAATCACAGAAACAGTGAGGCGTTGTCTGAAGAGGGTTCACAGCGGCTGGCCCAGAACAACAACTGTGAAGTGCTGGAGTGGAAGTAAGGAGTTTTAGCAGCAAATTGTTTGGTAACGACCAGGAAAGGCACACACTGACTTTGAAAGCTGGAAAAGTGTATTTCATCTTATCGGGAAGTTGGCTGGACCCCTCACCTGGAGGACACAGCACTGAAGCGGGCATCGGGTGTGTACAGCAGAACTGTGAGTAAAGCCCATTGAACTGCAAGCCATTGTGTCCTCCGCATTCTTTCTGCGCCACTCATCCAGCACTGCTGCATCTTCCTCTCTACATAACCTCACTATCTACCAACTCATCTCTACTGTCCTGGGACAACAGCTCTACCTGTGGAGGGCGTCAACATCTTAGTTGCACCTAAAATCTGTCCCAGAGAAGCAACACTGCAGAGCTGGTCAATCTGACCAGAAACCACAGGTGGCATCACGAATCACTTCATAAACTTTATCCCCATCAATTCTACCCCCTTTTACATGACCCATTGAAGTTAACGGGCCCGGCCCCGAGTATCCCACGGCCTTTGGGGCGCGTCACAATCTCAACTCTGCAACCTTAGGTGACGAACCACTTCAGATGGGCTCCCTTTCCATTTAAAAGTTGTGACCTCTAACAAGCAGCCTCAGTCCACTTCTATCAGCTTCATCAAGGAGATAAAGAGATATCGCAGACTTAGGTTACCATTAATGATAATGACCCATGTATTCTTCTGAATGTGGTCAAGAGCAGCCAGCTGAAATCTTGCCACTCTGTAGGCCACAAAAGTCTCTTTATTCTAAGCACCAATGGGGTTCACAACTTATAAAACTCAAAAATGAGTGTAGTAAGAGTTATTTTTAATGGTTTCAACACTCCAATTAATTATAATACTAATTGTTGATCAATCATTTATATTATATATATAATATTGATTTGTTTCCATATACACTCACTGGCCACTTTATTAGGTACACCATGCTAGTAACGGGTTGCCTTCAGAACTGCCTCAATTCTTCGTGGCAGAGATTCAACAAGGTGCTGGAAGCATTCCTCAGAGATTTTGGACCATATTGACATGATGGCATCACACAGTTGGCGCAGATTTGTCGGCTGCACATCCCTGATGCGAATCTCCCGTTCCACCACATCCCAAAGATGCTCTATTGGATTGAGATCTGGTGACTGAGGAGGCCATTTGAGTACAGTGAACTCATTGTCATGTTCAAGAAACCAATCTGAGATGATTCGAGCTTTATGACATGGCGCATTATCCTGCTGAAAGTAGCCATCAGATGCCTGTTCTTAGCTGAGATGAGTGGTACCCAGTGTGGTCTTCTGCTGCTGTAGCCCATCTGCCTCAAAGTTCGACGCACTGTGCGTTCAGAGATGCTCTTCTGCCTACCTTGGTTGTAACGGGTGGCAATTTGAGTCACTGTTGCCTTTCTATCAGCTCGAACCAGTATGCCCATTCTCCTCTGACCTCTGGCATCAACAAGGCATTTCCGGCCACAGAACTGCCGCTCACTGGATTTTTTTTCTTTTTCGGACCATTCTCTGTAAACCCTAGAGATGGTTGTGCGTGAAAATCCCAGTAGATCAGCAGTTTCTGAAATACTCAGACCAGCCCTTCTGGCACCAACAATCATGCCACGTTCAAAGGCACTCAAATCACCTTTCTTCCCCATACTGATGCTCGGTTTGAACTGCAGGAGATTGTCTTGACCATGTCTACATGCCTAAATGCACTGAGTTGCCGCCATGTGATTGGCTGATTAGAAATTAAGTCTTAACACACAGTTGGACAGGCGTACCTAATAAAGTGGCCAGTGAGTGTATATATCATAACTTCCATAGAGTTCGCAGAAGGTCATTGAAGTTTAAATGTCCAGACAGATGACCCACCTAACAAAGGAATGTAGCTGGCCAGTGATTTGTTATTAGTAAAGGTCATTTGTTGTTAGAATATGACCAGTTATTTGTTATTAAATGTATTTGTTGCTAGTAACTGACCAGTGATTTGTTGTTAGTAACTGACTGCTGTAAGGAGGTTTCTCCCTGGCACCCCAATGAAGGTCAAACTTTTACTGAGATACGTTGGATGCTTTAGGATATAAAAGACGACCGAACTCTTGGGAGGGCAGTGACATACAAGAAATACAGAGATTGGAGATGTGACCTACAGAGACACAGATGGATGGACTTCCTACCTTAATAATGTAATGTATGTAATGCTTGTTTTGATGCATATGTATTTATTGTTTGTACTGTTTATTATTAGTGATGAGCGAACGTGCTCGCCACTACTCGTTACTTGTCCGAATATCTCGGTACTCAGTGTACTCGGCGAGCACCGTGCATTTCCGGAATTATTCTGTGTGCCCAAGTTGCGTTTTTTATGCATTTCCGCCACGTTTTTGCAGCAGTGGAAACAATTAAAAAACGCTAATAAAACACATCCCCATGCAATCCTATGGGATTGTGCCCATGCTGCGGATTTTACTGCTGTGGAATCGCATAGCGGTAAAATCCGCAGCATGTCCATTATTTCTGCGGAATCGCGGCAATTCCGCCGCCATAGGATTGCATTGAAACGCTCACTTTATGCATGTGGCTATGCCTACCATGCGTAAAGTGAGCGCTTCATGTGCAGATGGTACCCAGGGTCTGGAGGAAAGGAGACTCTCCTCCATGCCCTGGGTACCATATTCCTGTAAAAAATAGAATTAAAATAAAAAATAGGGACGCTGCCAGCATCTTCTCCTCCCAGGGATGCATTGCGCGAATTACCTCTGATGACGTCTCGTGTGATGCTACATCATCAGAGGTCATTGTCTCAAGACATCCCTGGGAACAGAAGATGCCGGCACTGTCGCTGAGAGGCGGGAGGATTCCGGGGGCCATACAGAGGGTAAGTATATCCATATTTTTTATTTTTTTTTATTTTTAACATTCTACCTTTTGCTATTGGTGCTGCATAGGCAACATCAATAGTAAAAAGTAGGTCACACTTGTCAAGCATAGTGCTTGACAAGTGTGACCAACCTGTCAATCACTTTTCCAAGCAATGCTTCAAATAGGTTTGGAAAAGCACAAGCGCTCTACAAGCTAAAACCGCTTGCAAAACGCTAGTCTTTTGTGGGAAAATGCATGCGAATTCCACATGCACTTTATCCGCGGCGAGGAGTTGCGGAAGCATTTCAGCAACGTGGGCACTTAGCCTTACTCATCGGGAACTCGGGTCTCCACCCAGCTTTTTTGGTGGTCTTTAGAGACCCAATCACGATGCAGGGATTGTCTGCCAGGCAATGAAACACCACAGCCATCTTTGTTGTGGTTGTGCAGTGATTGGCTGGCCACACAGCATCATCAGGGGTATAAGAGACCGGAAGCCACCCTGCTCGGCGCATTCATCTCCGGATTTAGATAGTGTAGGGAGAGCAGCTGCCGAGATAGGGTCAGATTTGGGGATTTAGTAGTTAGTGTCGAGTCTACCATCCTAAAGTACTTTTTTTTGCCAGGTCAATAAAGCTTATTTTATTGCAAAGCAATCCAGAGCCCTTTTTTTTCTCCATTTGCTTTTTGACACTGCACAATACAGCCAGATCCTTTTCCTAGCACAGCATGAAAATCCTGCAATTTTAAAGGTGTTCCAAAAATCCCTTATGAGTGTGCAGAGAAATCTTTCATTTTTATGTGGAATGGTAAACTAGAATTTTTTTTGAGTGTCTTACACAATTTCTTGACACCATTTTTCTGAATCCCCAAAAAATATATACAGGCCACATATTTTACAGTGTGGTATATCTGTGACATGCCTCATCCATCCGTGTGCTAAAAATTTGGGCATTTTAGGCCTAAATTCCATTTTTTTTGCTGTGTGTCACTCTAGTTATATACAGCACTATTTAGCATAACAAAAAAAACAAAAAAAAACACATATTTGTCAGTGTGGTATCTCTGTGCCAGCGCATAAACCTGTGTGCTCCATGTTTGGTCGGTATGCCAGTGTTTTCCTGTGCGTCACTTTAGTTATATACAGCACTATTTAGCATAAAAAAGAAAAAAATACAGGCCACACTTTTGTCAGTGTGGTATCTCCGTGCCAGCTCATATATCTGCATGCTCTAAGTTTGGGCATTTTAGGCCAGTATTCCATTTTTTTGCTGTCTGTCACTCTAGTTATAGACAGCACGTTTTACATTTGTTCAAGAAAACAAGCCACGTACTTATCAGTATGGTATCTCTGTGCCAAGCCTCATATCTGCGTTGTCCAAGTTTGGCCATTTTAGGCCGCTATTCCATTGTTTTCCTGTCTGTCACTCTACTTATATACAGCACTATTTAGCATAAAAAGAAAAAAATACAGGCCACATATCTGGCAGTGTGGTATCTCTGTAACAGGCCTCATTTATCTGTGCAAAAAATTTGGCCATTTTAGGCCTACATATTCTAGGGTTTTTGCAGTCTGCTACCGTACATATTGAGACCAATTTAATAAGCAAAAAAACATTTTTAACTATAGTCCAGATAGGCTAAAGTGTGGTTTTCCTGCACATGTATCACAAACAAGTTGGCACCCAATTCAGCCGTTTGTAGTGAACGTGTATAATATTCTACTCCATTTATAATGGGCAAGGCACATGGCAAGGGACGGGGAAGTGGACGTGATAGTGATGGTGCATGCCAAGGCCGTGGGCAAGCTGAAATTGGGCCATCAAAAACACCCACATATTCTCCCTGGACCTTAGTGTCCGAAGTCCTAGGGGACTGCACCAAGACAGCACTATTGAAGCCCGAGCAGTGTGAAAAGGTTTTCGGTTGGATAGCAGATAATTCTTCCAGTTACTTATCACCACCGCCGTGAATCTGGACCACATATTCCTCACTCTGATCCTCCTTCCTCTCACCCACACTCGGACACTCTGAAGAGCAGTTCAGTTTACCATTTGGAGATTCACCTGAATTGGCTGCAGACAGAAGGCGGGCAACCATTCCCCGTAACACCAACATGACAGAAGTTGCCAGTCCAACTGTTAGGTCTTTCCGAGTCTGGTTATTTTTTAAAGACTCTGCCGATAACCCCAAACAGGCCATTTGCAACACCTGTCATGCCAGCATCAGCAGGGGTAGCAAAACTACCAGCCTTACCACCAGCAGCATGATCAGGCACATGGCAGCAAAGCACCCAACTTTGTGGGCCCAACCCTAGGCTCCAGGAACAGTGTCTGTGGGTGACACCACTGCTTCTTCCACTGATATGCATGCAAGCCAATCCCCTGTCCATGGTGCATGCGAAGATGCCTCCTGCCCTGCACCTGCCATTGCCAACAGTCAAATAGCACCATCATCAGGCATCTTCACGTCCTTGTCCCACTGCAGCCTTCCGTTGTCCACATCCCAGTCATTGGAACATAAGCGGAAATACGCAGCCAACACCCCACAGTACTAAATTCTAACATTTCTTGTCTGCTTGCGCTCAAAATGTTGCCTTTAGGCTCATGGAGATGGAACGAAACCCGACCATAGCGTGAGGTCGGCCATGAGGTCGGCGACCAGAGCGCCAAAGTCGCATTTCAAATGATGCTTCCAATGCCTTTTTTCAGCCAATGATGGAGGACGCACACTGTCGGCAACGCGATGACATTGGCAGCGGTCACCACCATCTTTGAGAAGGGCATGCAAGTGATTGGCTTGCTTTGTGTCGCGTTACAGGGGCTAAAAAAGGGCATGCACGCCGACCGCCATCTTACTTCTGCCGATCTTAGCATAGGGAGAGGTTGCAGCTGCTGATTCTGAATAAGGGAGAGCGTTAGGCAGGGAAGAAGAACAAAAAAACTGCTTCTGCTGGTAGCGATTTTCACTGTACAAGGCAACAGTTTGTGTGCAGTGACAGGGGAGGCTCTATTTTTGTGCATCAGCCCTGTTGGTTATTAGGCTGCCTTATAAGGCTCCCTGATAGCTGCATTGCTGTTTGCACACTGCTGTGCAAGCTGCTTTTTTAAAAGCAAAAATAATTTTCTTCCTCTTTTCTGCACAGTTACCAAGCGTTCATTTTTCCACACTTTTGTGTGCAGCAGTCCTGCTTATTAGGCTGCCTGCTGCCATACGTGGACTGAGAGCATCATTGTCAGCCTCCTAAAATCTCTAGGGAGATTCAAATTCTCCCCAATACTATATACACCTTGTACCTTGTCATACACCTGCCTATTTCAGCCTGTTAAATTGAGATGTAATCTATAGTGGGCCTGAGATAATAGATCAGCCTCCTAAAATCTCTAGGAAGATTCAAATTCTCCACAATACTATATACACCTTGTACTTTGTCATATACCAGCCAATTTCAGCCTGTTAAATTGAGGTGTAATCTATAGTGGGACTGAGATAATAGTTCAGCCTTCTAAAATCTCTAGGGAGATTCAAATTCTCCACAATACTACATGCACCTTGTACTTTGTCAAACACCAGCCAATTTCAGCCTGTTAAATTGAGGTGTAATCTATAGTGGGCCTGAGATAGTTCAGCCTTCTAAAATCTCTAGGGAGATTCAAATTCTCCCCAATACTATATACACCTTGTACTTTGTCATACACCAGCCAATTTCAGCCTGTTAAATTGAGGTGTAATCTATAGTGGGCCTGAGATAATAGTTCTAGGCAGATTCAAATTCTCCCCAATACTATATACACCTTGTACTTTGTCATACACCAGCCAATTTCAGCCTGTTAAATTGAGGTGTAATCTATAGTGAACCTGAGATAATAGTTCAGCCTCCTAAAATCTCTAGGGAGATTCAAATTCTCCCCAATACTATATACACCTTGTACTTTGTCATACACCAGCCAATTTCAGCCTGTTAAATTCAGGTGTAATCTATAGTGGGCCTGAGATAATAGTTCAGCCTCCTAAAATCTCTAGGGAGATTCAAATTCTCCCCAATACTATATACACCTTGTACTTTGTCATACACCAGCCAATTTCAGCCTGTTAAATTGAGGTGTAATCTATAGTGGGACTGAGATAATAGTTCAGCCTTCTAAAATCTCTAGGGCGATTCAAATTCTCCACAATACTACATGCGCCTTGTACTTTGTCAAACACCAGCCATTTTCAGCCTGTTAAATTGAGGTGTAATCTATAGTGGGCCTGAGATAGTTCAGCCTTCTAAAATCTCTAGGGAGATTCAAATTCTCCCCAATACTATCTACACCTTGTACTTTGTCATACACCAGCCAATTTCAGCCTGTTAAATTGAGGTGTAATCTATAGTGGGCCTGAGATAATAGTTCTAGGCAGATTCAAATTCTCCCCAATACTATATACACCTTGTACTTTGTCATACACCAGCCAATTTCAGCCTGTTAAATTGAGGTGTAATCTATAGTGAACCTGAGATAATAGTTCAGCCTCCTAAAATATCTAGGGAGATTCAAATTCTCCCCAATACTATATACACCTTGTACTTTGTCATACACCAGCCAATTTCAGCCTGTTAAATTCAGGTGTAATCTATAGTGGGCCTGAGATAATAGTTCAGCCTCCTAAAATCTCTAGGGAGATTCAAATTCTCCCCAATACTATATACACCTTGTACTTTGTCATACACCAGCCAATTTCAGCCTGTTAAATTGAGATGTAATCTATAGTGAGCCTGAGATAATAGTTCAGCCTCCTAAAATCTCTAGGGAGATTCAAATTCTCCCCAATACTATCTACACCTTGTACTTTGTCATACGCCAGCCAATTTCAGCCTTTTAAATTGAGGTGTAATCTATAGTGGGCCTGAGATAATAGTTCAGCCTCCTAAAATCTCTAGGGAGATTCAAATTCTCCCCAATACTATCTACACCTTGTACTTTGTCATACACCAGCCAATTTCAGCCTGTTAAATTGAGGTGTAATCTATAGTGATCCTGAGATAATAGTTCAGCCTCCTAAAATCTCTAGGGAGATTCAAATTCTCCCCAATACTATATACACCTTGTACTTTGTCATACACCAGCCAATTTCAGCCTGTTAAATTGAGGTGTAATCTATAGTGGGCCTGAGATAATTGTTCAGCCTCCTAAAATCTCTAGAGATTCAAATTCTCCCCAATACTATATACACCTTGTACTTTGTTTTACAGTACCATATAGCTGGTGGTATTTTGTGTACATTTTTCCAAAAATGAGGAAGTATGGTGGAAAAGGCCGTGAACGTGGGTGGGGGTTGCCAGCTGGTACTGATGGTGGTGGTGGTGGTGCTGCATCTGCTGGTAGTGGCAAAAGCACAATAGCACCTAAGGCAGGAGGTGTTGAGCCTACATCATCGTCTGGCTCCACAAGGCCTCGAAGGCTCCCTTCTCTGGGAGTAGGTAAACCGCTTTTAAAGCCGGAGCTTCAGGAACAAGTTTTGGCTTACATTTCTGGCACAGCCTCCAGCTCTATTGCCTCCTCATCTGAAGTTTCAAGAAATAAAACCACTGAGTCACCAGTGGAGGCTCCTGGTCAGGAACAACACCTTTTTCTTGTGCCCTTCACCCCTACCAAAAGTGAAGGATGCGGCAGGCCACACTACAGATTACTCCATGGAGCTCTTTTCACATACCATGCCTGGGTTATCAAGTCAAATCATGAATTCCCCAGTCCAAGATGAATCTGACATGGAGTGCACTGATGCACAGCCACTGCTAGATTTTTCTGCTGGTTCATTCACTCAGAGCACTACATTGTCCTCGCAGTGTACTAAGCCAGAATCTGACCCTGATGAAACTCAGGTGCCCCATCCCGCATACTATACCACCATACACGGTGACAAAGAGGAAGGTGCACATGAAATTGAAGAGGAGGTGATGGATGACCCAGTTGTTGACCCAGATTGACATTCATTGGGGGAAGAGGGTGCCGCTGCCAATAGCTCAGAAGAGGAGGAGGAGGATCCGCAGCAGGCACCGACATCGCAACAGCTGTATCTGGCAGGCCTGTAGCAGCCCAAAAAAGTGCTACAAAAAGAGTTGCAGGACAACTTGGCCAGATGGTCAAATTAGCACAGCGTGCAAGGCCTCAAAATGTCTTCCAAAGTAGGAAGAGTGCAGTGTGGAACTTTTTTGAACAAAATCCTAATGATCAGGCAAAGGTTATCTGTAAGAAGTGCGCAAAGACCTTTAGCCGAGGGAAAAATCTGAGAAATTTGAATACCAGTTGCATGCTTAGACATATAACCACCATGCACTTGCAAGCGTGGACGGACTACCAAACCTCACGTACCACATGTGCACCTGCTCCGAATGAAGGTAGTCAGCAACGCTACATCGCTTCCCCCACTGTAAGCCCACCTGTTAGCACACCACCAGCAGCAAATGTTGAGGTGTCGTCGCAAGGCCAAAGCAGTCAGGGAATCTCAATGTTATTGCTACGAAAGACTGAATCTAGGCCATCAGCAAGACCACCAACACCATCACCATCACCAATCCTCTCTCAGTCCGCCACGTCCACCGCTAGTTCCAACATATGTAGCTCTCAAGTCCAGCTCAGCCTTCTAGAAAATCTGAGTAGGACAAGAAAGTACTCATACTCTCATCCGCGTACACTGGCTTTGAACGCCCTCATTGCCAAACTAATATCGTTCGAGATGATGCCCTACTGGTTGGTTGAAAGCGAAGCTTTCCATGAGCTCATGGCCTATGCAGTAGCACGCTATGACCTACCCAGTCGGCACTTCTTTTCTCGAAAAGCCATCCCAGCCCTCCACCTGCATGTGAAAGACCGCATTGTCCATGCACTCAAGCAATCAGTGAGTGGAAAGGCGCACCTCACAACAGATGCATGGTCCAGCAGGCATGACCAGGGCTGTTACGTGTCCATCACTGCGCACTGGGTTAATGTGGTGGATGCAGGGTCCACAGGGAACAGCGGCGATGGGACAGTGCTGCCTAGCCCACGGTATATGAAACAGTTGGCTGTAGGCGTTCGACCCTCCTCCTCCTCCTCCAGAAGCGAAAACTCGTCCACAGAGCGCAGTCGCACGAGCACTCCATCCGCAGCTGCCAGTGTTGCACACGAGGTGTCTCACTATCGAACAGCTAGTGGTAAGCATCAGCAGGCTGTGTTGAAGATGATGTGTTTGGGCGACAACAGACACACCGCGGAGGTACTGGCCGACTACTTGCATTGACAAACTGAGTCATGGCTGGGCAGTCTACATCTTGAGGCAGGCAAGGTAGTCAGTGATAACGGACGGAATTTTGTGGCAGCCATAGCCCTTTCAAAACTCAGACATATACCTTGCCTGGCTCACAAATTGAACCTGGTGGTGCAGTGCTTCCTCAATAATTATCCGGAGTTAACAGCCCTGCTCCATAAGGTGCAAAGACTGTGCTCACACATCCGCTGGTCGCCCACTCCAGTCGTATGCAGAAGCTGCAGCGATTGCTCCACCTTCCCAAGCACCGCCTAATTATCGACATTGCAACAAGGTGGAACTCCACCCTGCACATGGTTGAGAGGCTGTGAGAACAGAGGCGGGCTGTAATGCATTTGTGGGAGGATACACGGGCAGGCAGTTTGAGAGCAGACATGGAGTTGTCTGGTGTGCAGTGGTCGAAGCTGAAAGACCTCTGTAAAGTCCTTCAGTGTTTTGAGGAATGCACATGGCTGGTAAGCGCAGACGACGCCATCATAAGCATGAGCATCCCACTTATGCGTCTGCTCATGCAAACTTTGATGCACATTAAGGAGCAGGTGTCTGCAGCCGAGGAGGTAGCGGAAGAGGAGGAGGGAAGCCTAGATGACAGTCAGCCATTGTCTGCTCAGGGAACTCTCATGGACAAGGTGGAGGAATAAGAGGAAGAGGAGGAGGATGATGGGGATGATTATTTAGGGAGGAGGATGCTTCTCAGGGGGCAAGAGGAAATGTTGGTGTGGCAAGGTCAGGTACAGGGTTTGTGCGTGACTGGAGGGATGTGGATTTGCCAAAAAGTGCTCCTCCACCCAGCACTCGCAGTGCATCATTGACACCTGGAACATTGGCCCACACGTCTGATTATGCCTTGCAGATCCTAAAAAGGGATCCCCGCATTGCCAAAATAATGAACGATGATGGCTACTGGTTGGCCAGCATCCTGGATCCACGCTATAAAGGCAAATTCCAAAACATCATGCCACAGGAGAACCTAGAGCTAATATTGGCTAACAAACAAGCAACTCTGGTAAACCGTTTGTTTGAGGCATTCCCAGCACACAGCAGCGGTGATGGTTCTCACACGAGCCGTAGGGGGCAACATGGAAGAGGTGTTCGTGGTGCACACATCTGAAGTGGCGTTGGAGACAGGGGTTTCATGACCATGTTGTGGACTGATTTTTCAAGTACCGCTCACACGACTGGTAATACTGCATCGATTGAAAGTGACAGGAGACAGCAGTTGTCAACTCTGGTTACAAACTACTTCTCCTCCCATATCTATGTTCTACCTCACAGGTCATTCCCCTTTGACTATTGGGCCTGTAAACTGGACACCTGGCCTGAATTGGCACAATATGCCTTACAGGAGCTTGCTTGCCTTGCTGCTAGTGTGCTATCCGAAAGAGTCTTCAGTGCTGCTTGATCAATCCTGACAGAAAAAAGGACCCGTCTGTCGACCCAATATGTTGATGATCTAACCTTCATTAAAATGAACCATGCATGGGTTTCAAAGGATTTTGTCCCACCTTCCCCTGCTGACACATAGGTTGCCAGAAAAATGGCTCGCTTTTATCCTCCTCTTCCTCGGACTTCTCCAATTTCTCCATTTGCAGCTGCTGAATGTCCAACATCAACATATGCCATTTTTCCAACCTCCCTAACAGGGCTGCCTCCCCCCCAGGGCCGGGGTCTCCACCTGGCGCACGCACCCGTGCGAGTGCCGTTGCCCTGGACAGGTGGGTGGGCCCACTCTTGGGCGACGGCACTGGCACAGAGTCCCTCATAGCACAATCAAGTGTCTATGACGGTGGGGGTGCACACTCGCCGTCAGACACGCCAGTGCCGCCGCCCCCCCTGCTTGCTCAGGGCCCAAGCACTTGCAATACTTACCTCTCCCTGCTCCACCACTGTGTAGTCTGGGCTGTTAAATCCTTCACTGGGACTGCCACTACAAATTTGGTGAACTGATAGATGATGGTTAAGACGTAGCTATGCCCTGTCCTGCTGGGCTCTATCTTCAGATGATCAATGGCTTCCATTTGTTATGGACGTCGACTCACAATGAGATGCAGTAGTGGTTTATCATCAGCTATCACAGTTTTCCTACTCACAGACGTGTGTCATTCCTGCCCACATTTTTAAATGTGTCCTCTCATGCCAATCCAATAGAATCGCCTACGGCCTGTGGCTTCTGTCTTTTGCACCCCAAAGTTACCTGATAGATCATGATAGGCAGTGAGGACCATGTCTACATCTCTCCCTGTGATCACAATTTGATGGAGATGAGTAACGGTGATGGGATCCACGGTACTGCGATACAGCAACTCTTTCTTCACAAAGAACTGTTTTCGCTGCCTCCACAGACAAAGTAATTGAGGGTCAGCATCGCCTCTGAGAATTCTCCTGGGTATTTTTCCTGTGATTAGTAATTCCAAAATTTCTGCAATCACTCGACTTTCCGTCTGTACTTGTATCCATCTCGTTTCCTCTTGCGTAGAGTCTGGACTGTCTTACTGAGACTGAAATACAGTATATATGAAGATATAAAAATACCCCAACAGTATAGACTGCTGTATGCTTCGAATACATTACCCTTTTTCTACTTTTCAGATTCTTGTCTAATCCATACTGAGGCTGTGAGTGTCTTTGTTGGACACCTGTTATCCGGTGATACTGTACCCTTTCTCAACTTTCTACAATCTTGTCGAATCCATACTGGGCCTGAGACCGTCTGAGTCTGCCTCATGATATATAGACATAGATTTTTAATGTGTAAACTATGCTATATATACCTGGTATCCAGTGATACTGTACCCTTTCTCAACTTTCTACAATCTTGTCAAATCCATACTGGGCCTGAGACCGTCTGAGTCTGCCTCCTGATATATACACATAGATTTTTAATGTGTAAACTATGCTATATATACCTGGTATCCGGTGATATTGTACCCTTTCTCAACTATCTACAATCTTGTCGAATCCATACTGGGACTGAGACCGTCTGAGTCTGCCTCCTGATTAGAGATGAGCGGTGTTTGAGTGGAACTGTTCGCCAAGTTCAAATTCGAGCTGTTTTGGGTGGTGTTCGAGCCGTTCGTCGAACTCGAACACTTTGCTTAAAATTCGGCTGTTCGAGGTTCCATAAGAGAATGGTTCGTTAACCAAAAGCGTAACTTTATTTTCACATTAATAATGGTTTTCAATGTTAATAGACAGTTTCATGGCATAGTAGCGGTGTCTGGTAGCCAGCAGTGTAGTACACCTGTCAAGGAGCTACACCGTGTGTTTCTAGTAATTTTTTACCGAATCTTGTCCAGAAAATCCTTTTGGGCCTTGTAGCACTGTCTGCTACTCAGCAGAGGAGCCCACCCGTGAACCTAGCTATGCCACCTGTTTATGAAAGAACCAGTTTTTGACTGCATTTAGCCCATTTAATATTTGAGCCTATTAACTGTGTCTGCTACTCAGCAGAGGAGCTCACCCGTGAACCAAACTGTGCCGCCTGTTTATGTAAGAACCATTTTTTAACTCCATTTAGCCCTGTCAATACTTTGGGCCTAGTACCTGTGTCTACTGCTCAGCAGAGGAGCCCACCCGTGAACCTAGCTATGCCGCCTGTTTATGTAAGCACTGTCTGCTACTGGGTCGCCCTCCCAGGGCCGTGGGGTACTCGATACCGGGCCGGTGTCAGGGGGATGTGTCACAGCAGCGGTGACCCGGTCCATGGCCCTGGGCACCCAAGTAATGGGGAATGTAGTTAATGGAATAGTTTGTGACGCCACCTGTGGTGTTTGGCATGTAAGATGTTAAGACAACGCTGCTTGCAGATCTGCTAGTACTGATGGTGTGATGCAGCAAAGATGGTGTAGCTCCCCACAGGTGGAGCTGTAGCCCCAGGGCAGTGTAAGTGCAATGGATCTGGAGAATTGCAGGATGGTGTGGATGCTGGTACCCAGATGTAGCGGTGCTGAAGGTGTTAGCGCACAAATCAATGGAGGACACCAGAGCTTGCAGTTTCAAAGCTTTACTCACATTTCGTGGTACACACTGGTGCCTCCCTCCGTGCCGTGTCCTCCGGGGTAGAGACTCAATCAACCTCCCGGGCAAGTCAGGACTCTCCTCTCCAACACTCCGCCAACATGTACCTTTCCTGAATGACTCCTCCAATGCGCCTTGTGGTGTGAAGCACTCCAGTTCTTAGTTACCCTGGAATACCTCCTTTCTAGATGTTCCTAGAACTCTACTTGTATGACAGACAGCTGTAGCCTGCTCGGGGATTCTCCTGGATCCCGGCTCTCTATCCGTGTTGCTGTTGTGTCCCAAGTCTTGGATGGGAGTAGTGCATTTACAGCCAACTACTCCACCGGTGTCTGCTGCAGAACCATAAGTGTCCATACAACCAAGGGGACTGGGCCCCGGCCTTGCGCTGAGAACCTATAGGCAGGGTTCCGATCCAACCCACTCCTCCTCTCTGTTCTCTACTCCTTTGTTCCATACTTGTCTCTCCTTTGTATGGATGCTTAGGTTGCAGGTCTACATCTCTCCACCTTTCTTACTTTACCGTGCCAGCTGGCTCAGGTCACTGAGGCATCTGCAGCACTCCTTCCTCCATCCCTTCTTCCAGGGATCCCCACTCCTCACTGAGTGGCTTCCTACTCCGCCGACCTTCTGTCAGACTGAACCCCCTAATGGACTGACCCTCTAAGGGACTGACCTCTAAGGGACTGACCTGTAATTCAAAACCTTCCCAATCTTTTATATGAATCTCAACTCCACCCACCTCCCAGCACATCAAGTGTTACGAAGCAAGGACCCATGAAAGGTGCTCTGCTACCCTCCAAGCATGGAGCTGCTATCTGGTCCTTTGTTGAACTATCCTGTGTGCGGGTGTGGGTGTTGGAGTGTGAAAAGGAGCCCCCAACTTACCAGGATGGTGGGGCACTACAGCTTAGGAGAAGGTGCAGTACCTCTGTGGCGACTGAGCCTCAGGGGTGCCACACTACTCAGCAGAGTTGCCCACCCGTGAACCAAGCTATGCCGCCTGTTTATGTAAGAACTGTGTGCTACTCAGCTTGTTAAGCAAGCTACAGCACCTGTGGTTTGGACACTTAATTTTTGCACATTCTTTCTGGAATACCGGTTAGGCCTAATTCCGGAATTCCGGTTGACCTGCACTTACTGGGAAATCCTCATTCGCGGGGAAGAATTGGAATCCCAGATCCCCATCACTAACGGGGTTCAGCGGGTTATCCGTACCTGTTAGCGACACACGATGGTCCTTTCAGTGTAGCACGCGTGCAGCCCTGGACATGTAAGAGCATGTCAGACCTGTTATTGCTCGATCTCGCGTGCCAGAGCCTCGCGTGTCCCTCTAGTAAGCTGGACGCGGACCACGGGGGCATGCCGGAGTCTCGTTCGTTAACGGAATTAAGCTGACAAATCGCTAGCACAACTAAAAACGGGCATGCACCACCACCCACAGAATCGAGAATGCTTGCAATCGGTCCATCTTTATCGTGGCTGGCATGGTTGAGGTTGCTCGTGTGGTGTCCAATTAAGCCGCAGGCTCCACTTCTTGTGGTGGTGCCCTTATGGACATTCCTTTAAGGTTCAGCTTTGCAACCATACTGCCCCCAGAAACCAAACACTTTGCCTTCATGGACGCTGTTTGGAGGATCGTGGGAATAACGCCGCCCGATCGGCAGTTGGCATAATTTATGGTGGGAAGTCCGATGGTATATGATCGTCTTCAATTTTAGAATTTTAGAATTTTTTTGTATTTTAGATTTTTATTCCAGCCTTTCTTGACTTTATAAGGGCATGACATGCCTATATCTGTGTCTCCTCCTTATCCTTTTACTCCTCCACCTCTTTTCTATATGTAGTTGCCCTTTTCCATATGCTATTTGTGTCTTCTGAGCATTTTGTCTGCTTTGGGACACCTTTTAAGGTGTTTTGTATGTGTTTTCTATGTGTTTGTATGGGTTTGTGTTTGCCTGCCATTGTTTTCAATGGGGTTCGAAGAACATTCGACGAACGTTCGACGAACATTCGACGAACTTGCCTCCTGTTCTACGAACCGAACTCGAACACTAGCGGGGTGGCTCAACACTACTCCTGATATATAGACGTACATTTTTAATGTTTAAACTATGCTATATATACCTGGTATCTGGTGATACTGTACCCTTTCTACCATAAAGTCCTCCTCCACCCACCACTCTAAGTGTATCATTGACACCTGGAACATTGGCCCACATGTGTATTTATTTCCTGTGGAGATTCTTTTTATATTGTGGTGTGATCCATTTTGAGAGTGTGAGAGTCTATGGGTTACTCCTGCAATTTACTGTATATTGAGATTTAAAAATTACCCCAACACTGTATACAGCTCTACGCTTGTGATACATTACCCATTTACTGGTTTTTATATTCTGGTCTAATCCAAACTGACCAAGTGAGAGTCTGGTTCTGACTCTGGAAATAAATACAGCGATTGACAATGACGCCTACACTGTATACAGCTGTACGCTTCAGATCCATTACCTTTCTATGGCTTTTTATATTGTAGAAACAAATTAGAACAGACTCCATTATATAGACATATTACTGATTCTCAGAGTCAAATACACTAGAACCAAACAGGACCAAATCTGACAATCGGGATACCCATAAATACTATGATACCAAAAAATACCAAGGTGTAAATCCCATATGTATAAAAGTACAATACTTTATTAGAAAATGTAATACAAAATCACAAACATGATTAAATACATAATACGAGGGAAAGGGTAAGCAAAAGAATACGTCACACCGGGGGTACCAAAGATATATATAAAGAGGTGGGAGAGCGGCAAGTACGATAAATCAGTCATAATGACCATCAAAAAAGTGCAAGAAAGACACTTATTGTATGTGACCAAAAAAATAGCATTATATCAGACAAGTAATTACACACCCAGGTCATAAATAGACCAATACTGGGAATTTTATGTAAATTAACCTCATGGCTTGAAACAAGCCACTAGGAATAAACAATATCCAAATAAATTACAAGAAAAAGTCACAAATATTAATGGTGCCACTCTTACCCATAGTCCCTCTTCCCAGAATCCCAGGACACGCAGCCCCAACGCGCGTTTTGCTTTGGCTTCCTCGGGGGGCTGTGTCCTATGAGCGTCCATACTGCTTTAAATACACTACAAGATAAGGCATCCACCTGTGACTCAATTAGCGGCGCGTGTATTGCCACCGCGACCCGGAAGTTGCGACGCGCCCGGCGCTCCATGATGAAGCAGGTCAGGGGAAACCCCCCCACTGACGTCAAAGACCTGCATACATCATTAGAGGTGTGCCTGATGCGACGCTCTGGCAACACGGTCACAAAGACACGCGCACTCGTCACTTCCGGTACCGGAAGTACCCGGACCGCCATTTTGATTATGGGACAAACGCCGATAAAGATTAAAACTTGTCCACACCAGAATAACAAACAAGAAAGATATAAGAAGGTGGAGAATATGGACCATAAAAAGAGGTGTGAAAAAATAATAATAAGTGCACTATAAAAATATATATATAGCATACAATATGATGCAAATGGTGACACAATAATAAAGTGTAATAAAATATCTAAAAATATAATTCATGTTAGTGACACAACTAGTGATAGTGCAAAAACCACTTAATAGTGATAACACATAAAAATTCATTATGTGAAAAAAAATTGTGAGAACAATCTATCAGCAATATAATTGTCACCTGAGACGTGGTCCATTGTTCAATTCTTTCAATTCATTCATAGGATGATTCCAGCAGAGATCTTAATGTGTATACATCTAAAAAGCAGGGTAATACTGAAAAAACAGAAAAAATAATAAAATAAGACACATTTGCATATTCCCAGTGCCTTCTGGGATAAGTGAAGAGTCTCCGCGAGCTCAACGATCACTGGGTTTTGGCCGTTGCAGCTGAAAAAAGGAAATCGGAAAACCAGGGGAAGAGTCTTGAGGATATCATTTGCATATTCCCAGTGCCTTCTGGGATAAGTGAAGAGTCTCCGCGAGCTCAACGATCACTGAGTTTTGGCCGTTGCAGCTGAAAAGAGGAAATCGGAAAACCAGGAGAAGAGTCTTGAGGAGATCATTTGCATATTCCCAGTGCCTTCTGGGATAAGTGAAGAGTCTCCGCGAGCTCAACGATCACTGGGTTTTGGCCGTTGCAGTTGAAAAGAGGAAATCGGAAAACCAGGGGAAGAGTCTTGAGGAGATCATTTGCATATTCCCAGTGCCTTCTGGGATAAGTGAAGAGTCTCCGCGAGCTCAACGATCACTGGGTTTTGGCCGTTGCAGCTGAAAAGACGAAATCGGAAAACCCTGGAGAAGAGTCTTAAGGAGATCATTTGCATATTCCCAGTGCCTTCTGGGATAAGTGAAGAGTCTCCGTGAGCTCAACGATCACTGGGTTTTGGCCGTTGCAGCTGAAAAGAGGAAATCGGAAAACCGCGCGCCTATCGAATTTTGGCTCATCTTTCATCGTTTTTAAGAAATCTCAATATGGAAGAGGCCAGGAGCCAATTGGTGAGCTGCATTTCTTGCTACATGTTCACAGACTTACCAGTGGAAAAGCCAAACTTCACATGCCACAAATGCAAGCTTGTGTCCCTGTTGGAGGAAAAGTTGCAAAATCTCGAAGAGAGGTTAGCTACGTTGAAGATCATTAAGGAAGGTGAAGAGTTCTTGGACAGAGCAGAATTATCTCTTCATGTTACAGAAAGAGAAGAAATTCGAAGTGCACCTGAAGAAACAGAGGAATGGAGACATGTGACCAAGAGAAGCAGGAGGATCAGGAGGCAGTCAGCACCCATACTGCTCAGGAACCAGTACCAGGCTCTCACGCAGCAAAACGATGAAGAAATACATCAGGATAAGACTTTGCCAACAAACAGCAACCTTGTACGGCTTCAGAGTCCTCCTGGATGGAGAAAGAAAAATGTTGTGAAGAAGAAATGGAGAGTGGTGGTCATGGGGATTCCCTGTTGAGAGGAACAGAGGCCGCTATCTGCAGACCGGATATAACTTCAAGAGAAATGTGCTGTCTTCCAGGTGCAAAAATTAAAGATGTGTCTGACAGGATATCAGGACTCTTCAGACCTACAGATGACTACCCATTCCTGCTACTACATGTGGGGACAAATGACACCACAAGAAATGACCTGGATACCATCTGCAGAGACTTTGAAGACTTAGGCAAGAAAGTGAAAGAACTGGGAGCGCAGGTGGTCTTCTCTTCCATCCTCCCAGTGGATGGCCATGGAACAAGGAGGTGGAATAAGATTCTGCAGGTGAACAACTGGCTACGTCGATGGAGCCGTCAGCAAAGATTTGGATTTCTGGATCACGGAGTGAATTACTTATACGATGGACTACTTGCTAGAGATGGGGTGCACCTTACGAAGACTGGAAAGCATGTATTTGGAAGTCGCCTTGCTACAATTGTAAGGAGAGCTTTAAACTAGAACAACATGGGAAGGGAAGCAAAAGACCAGAAAAAGCCATACACCTGACAAATGCTATTGAGAACTCTGCTATTAGAAGTGGAAAGGAGGAACAAAGACAAAAGATTCTAATTAATAAAAATATTGGAGAAAGAGAATACAATCACAAACGAAAATGTTTCTATACTAATGCACAAAGCATGGGCAACAAACAAGGAGAATTGGAACTACTAACACAGGAAAAGAAATATGATGTCATTGGAATCACTGAAACTTGGTGGGACAATACACATGATTGGAATACAAGACTAGAAGGATACAACTTATTTGCAAGAAACAGACTTGATAAACGAGGAGGAGGTGTTGCATTGTATGTTAGAAACGCATATATCTGCACAGAGATTGAAGCTTCAGAGACTGGGAGTTCTGTGGAAACTGTTTGGGTAAGAATACAAGGACAGAACAATGGAAAGGACACCATTGTAGGCATTTACTACAGGCCGCCTGTGCAAGCTGAAGATATGGATGAACTCTTTATGCATCAAATGGCCAAATTCTCCAAAAAATATGATATAGTTGTCATGGGAGATTTCAACTATCCAGACATTTGTTGGGAATCTCTCTCAGGCAAAACTAACAGGTCAAGGAAATTCTTATCCTCTCTTGCTGACAACTTTATCTTCCAAAAGGTAGGGGAGATAACAAGGGGAACTGCTACCTTGTATCTAATCCTTATAAACAGGGAGGAATTGGTTGAGGAGGTAAAAGTGGCTGGGACCCTAAGAGGTAGCGACCATGCTATTTTAGAATTTTGGATAACTAGAGGAGGAAGACCTCTGAAGACTCAGACTTCAAGGTTAGATTTCAGAAAGGCAGATTTTAAGGGATTCAGAAAGAGAATTGGAGGGATCCAATGGCTGGATATCCTTAAAGACAAAAATGTCCAGGAAGGATGGGAAATCTTGAAAAATGAAATTCTCAAAGCACAGTTGTTAACAATTCCGAAAAGAGGGAAGAATAGGAAGCATTTAAGGAAACCAGGATGGATGAACACAGAACTTAAGCACATGCTAAAAAGGAAGAAAAAAATGTTTATAAAATGGAAAGAGGGAGGCATATCTAAAGAAGAATATAATGCTGTCTGCAGATCCTGCATGGCACAAATCAGATTAGGTAAAGCTGAAAATGAATTGAGGCTTGCAAGAGATGTCAAAAGCAATAATAAAGGATTTTGGGGATATGTCAAAAGTAAAAGAAAAGTCAAAGATGCTATAGGATTTTTACAGGATGAAAATGATGAAATGGTAAGACAGGATGCTGAGAAGGCTGAACTCTTAAATTCCTATTTTGCATCTGTTTTCTCTCAGAAAGGAAATGTAACATCAACTGTTCTTCACTGTCCTATTAAGGGAATAGAAGAATCCAGGATATCTATAAACAGAAAGATAGTGAGGAAACACTTAGATAACCTAAATGAATTCAAGTCTCCAGGTCCAGATGAATTACACCCCAGAGTACTGAAGGAGATAGCAGAAGAAATTTTTGAACCCCTCTCCATAATCTTTGAAAATTCTTGGAGAACAGGAGAAGTACCAGAAGACTGGAGAAGAGCAAATGTTGTTCCTATCTTCAAAAAGGGGAAGAAGGTGGACCCAGGCAACTATAGGCCGGTGAGTCTGACTTCTATACCAGGAAAGATCTTTGAACAAATTATTAAACAACATGTATGTCAGTACCTGGATAAGAATGAAGTGATTAAACAGAGTCAGCATGGGTTTGTAACTAATAAGTCATGTCAGACTAACTTAATTTCCTTCTAGGACGGAATCACTGATTGGGTGGATCAAGGAAATGCTGTAGATATAGTATATCTTGGCTTCAGCAAAGCATTTGACAAAGTCTCTCATACAATCCTTATTGAAAAAATGACTAAGTATGGAATGGACAAGGCATCTGTTAGGTGGATTCATAACTGGCTTAGTGATCGGACCCAAAGAGTGGTCGTAAATGGCTGCACATCCAGTTGGAAGAATGTCTCAAGTGGGGTACCACAGGGCTCTGTCCTGGGCCCTGTATTGTTCAACATCTTTATCAACGATTTAGATGAAGGAATTGAGGGTAAACTGATTAAATTTGCTGATGACACAAAGCTAGGAGGGATAGCTAATACTAGAGAAGAGAGAGAGGATTCAAAAAGATATAAATAAACTGGAGAAGTGGGCAGCAACTAACAAAATGGTTTTTAACAGGGAGAAATGCAAAGTACTACATCTGGGCAATAACAATGAAAAAAGCATATACAGAATGGGAGGAATAGGGCTAAGTGACAGCACATGTGAAAAAGACTTGGGTATACTAATAGATCACAGACTGAATATGAGTCAACAGTGTGATGCAGCAGCAAAAAAGGCAAATGCAATTCTAGGATGTATTAACAGACGCATACAGTCTAGATCACGTGAAGTCATTATTTCCCTCTACTCCTCTTTGGTCAGACCTTATCTGGAATATTGTGTCCAGTTTTGGGCACCACATTTTAAAAAAGACATCAACAAACTGGAGCAAGTTCAGAAAAGAGCGACCAGAATGGTGACCGGTCTGCAAACCCTGTCTTATGAGGAAAGGTTGCAGGATTTTGGGAATGTTTAGTTTGCAAAAGAGAAGACTGAGAGGAGACTTAATAGCTGTCTACAAATATCTAAAGGGCTGTCACATTGTAGAAGGATCAACTTTATTCTCATTTGCACAAGGAAAGACTAGAAGCAATGGGATGAAACTGAATGGGAGGAGACACAGATTAGATATTAGAAAAAACTTTTTGACAGTTAGAGTGACCAATGAGTGGAACAGGCTGCCACGAGAAGTGGTGAGTTCTCCTTCAATGGAAGTCTTCAAACAGAGGCTGGACAGACACCTGACTGGGATGATATAGCGAATCCTGCTTTGAGCAGGGGGTTGGACCAGATGGCCCAGGAGGTCCCTTCCAACTCTACGATTCTATGACTATGATTCTACATGCATAAAATAAAAAATATATATTAAAACCAAGAAACAACGCCAGGTGGTTCAAAGAAAAGGAACAAAACTAAGTTGTTCATTCAAACCAGCTGGCGTCATTGTATCAAGGGTTGAGATCCATTGGCACTCCCTACGTGCCAATGCATGCTTCACATCACCACCACCAGTTCCTAGATGAATACAATCTATCCCCCAAATCCTCAATTCCTTAGGGTTACAGTTATGTTTTGCCCTAAAATGGCGTGGAATAGTTTTTAAACAGCTCACAATGTCTACTTCACGTGCTGCCAAAATGTCCCTCACATGTTCTCTTGTTCTTACACGTAACTCCCTGGAAGTAAGGCCTATATAAATGAGTTTACAAGTACATTGTGCATAGTAAACCACATTCATCGTCCTGTACGTGATATAATGCCTGATTTGAAATTCTCTCTGACCATTAGATGACAAGAAACTGCTTGCCCTTATGTGATTTTTACAGGCCAAGCAGTCACCACATGGGAAGAAACCCATCCTTTGCCCTCCAAAAGATAGCATTGGTTTCATATTTCCCACATAATGACTCCTGCAAAGGATATCTTTAAGATTTTTACTACTGTGAGCAGTCATTGATGGACTTTTGGAAAGATGTTTTGATAGAATAGGGTCAGTCAGGAGTATAGACCAATGTCGTCTCATAATGGTCCGCATTACATCCCACTGTCTATTATTTGTAGAGATATAACGTATCCCCACCTTTTTCTGTGGTTTTTCTCGATAGATTAAAAGGTCCTTTCTTGCAGCTTTCTTAGCCATCATATAGCCTTGTTTAATGCTTCTTTCACTGTAACCCCTGTCCCTGAACCTCTGCCCAAGGTCCACCGCTTGTTTTTCATAAAGATCATTAGTAGTACAAATCCGTCTAGCACGGAGAAATTGTCCCCTAGGGATGGCCTTGATGGTCGAGTTTAAGTGAGCAGAGGAGGCATGCAAAAGTGCCTTAACTGATGACTGCTTTCGATACACGTCAGTATAAAGCTGGCCATTAGTTTGTACCTTGATTTCAATATCTAGGAAGGAAATAATTTCCTTACTATACGTGTAGGTGAGCTTGATGTTGCGACTGTTGCAGTTCAAAACTGACATGAAGGCATCCAACTCATCCACGGTACCCTGCCAAATAAACAGGATATCGTCAATGAACCGATACCACCCCAGGATCTGGGAGGAAGCGTGTGCGCCATCAGGGAAAATCTCCCTCTCCCAAAATCCAAGGAATAAGTTTGCAAAAGATGGAGCACACGCCGCCCCATCGCTGTACCTTGTCTCTGGAGGTAGTATCGGTCCTTAAACGTAAAAAGTTATGTGTCAGTATGAACCGCAACAGATCCAACACCAGCCCCCTCACATCCGCTTCCAAATTACTAGCTTCCAAAAAGAAACCAGAAGCCTCGAGTCCATCATCATGACTAATGCTCGTGTACAACGATTCCACATCGGCCGTTACAAGTAGCAGGTCAGAATCCAAAAAAAGGCCATCTAGTCTCCTCAGGACGTCCTTCGTCCTGCCCACTTTAGAAAGTCAGCTACAGCTTCAGCCACCCTTGCAGTGCTTAAGCAGCGATTGCAGATTCCTGCTCACTGACTGGTGTGTGATGTCCCCACGCAATAGAACTCTACACTGGATATGTTGGAAAGGATTTGTGAGCAGAAGAGGGCAGTTGTTGAATACCAGCATCAACAATGCTGTCGTTATTCCGGTTTGACTCCACATATAAGACCTCAGGAGCGGACATGGATGTCAAACATATGTAACATCCTCCAAAACTTAGAGGAGTCCACCAAGGTGGTGAGCTGTGATGTTAGGCGTCGGGTTTCTTCCCCTACACAGTAGGAATTCCGAGCCTTGCCTTCTGCAGTCTCCCATTCTTTCCCGACCACAGAAGAGGCTGTTCAGCAGAGACGTCAATCCCAGAATCTTGCCCAGGCTAGTACTGTCAGTTTGTTTGCTGCTGCCTCCCCTGGTCCAGCTAAAGCAATCCACACTAGCCAGCAGCATGTGGCTCCCTCTTTTGGTCCACTGAGCATGCCCGTGGGATGACCGCTCTTTGGATGTCGGAGGTCACATGCTCAGGTCCTGTTGCTGTTCCGATTGGACCACTAGGAAGGTCCCGGAAGGCTGCAACTATAAAAGCCTCGCATGGTTGTGTTTGTGTTAGGGATTCAGAGATAGAGTCAGCGCCAATGGGTGGCTATGCTCACGCCATTGAACTCCAATGGGAGGTTAAGCCACGGGCATGCTCAGTGGAGCGAAAAAGGAACATAGTTCCAGGAGCTGCTTGCCGCTGGCTAGTGCAGGCTGCTATAGCTGAACCAGGGATAGCAGCAGCAACTGACTCGACAGCACTAGCCTGAGCAAGACACCGGGAACAACATCTTTGCTGAGCAGGCTTCTCCGTGGCTGGGACTGAATGGGAGACCGCAGAAGGCAAGGTTCGGGATTCCCCCTCTGCAGAGGGAGAAACCCGATGCCTAACAGTATTCCGTCATGCTCCAGTCACTGTATTTTTTGGCAAGGGTGTTATGATGCCTGTCACCAAATTTTAAAAATATGTACTCCCCCAAGGGGAAATGTTTTTCAGCCCATACACTTAGTGTATGGGCATTACAAGTCTAGGATACCTGCTCCTTTACATTGGGCCTATTTTTTAATCAGGCCTTCCTCCACGTCTCATTATCCACCACCACTAGATCACCAGGGATAACATGTTCCATGCAGCTACAGCCAGTGTCGAATTCTTAACAAAGGGTGGGTGGTTATGCTGAGTGTAATATACTTGTTGTGAAAAAAGTTGAGGTGTACCCCACAGGGGAAAAGTTTGCCAGCCTATACACTTAGTGTATGGGCATTACACGTCTAGGAGAACCGCTCCTTTGTAATGGGACTTTTTTTATGAGGCCCTCCTCCATATTTCTTCCAAGGGAGGATTGGGGTTATTGGAGTGCATATGACTTGGTAGCAGGGCAGGCCTTGCTGTCAATGCATAAGAAAACAGTATGGGAGTATAAAATGAATAATGTGAAGTGGATTTTCGTGTGCCCATCCAGTGCATGGCTTGAAAAGCTTATTGTGGTGCATGTAACTTTGGGGCAGACCAGGCCATGCATTCAATGCAACATTTTTTCAGGAAGCCCTCCTGTACATCTTGTGATAGAGGTTTTGGTGTGCGTCATTATTCTTAGCAGCCCATCCACTAACTGCATAGGCAATAACAGCATAGGAGACCCACTGTTTAATAATGGCCCTTTAAGCAGATTAATGCTGCCTGACGCCCCTGTAAAAATAGGCTCTGTGACTTTAAGAGTCCCTCCTTCATAAAGGAAAACAAGATGTGTCTGCTTATATGTCACACACCACATGGCCAGCTAGGTTTGTTAAATGTTACAATGACATTTCCCATTGAAAGCATTTGTATTGGTTGAAAGCAATGCTAAAGTTGCAAAACACATCAAAAACGCTGTTTGTGAACATAGCCCAAGTGGTGGAGGAACATTTTTGTTTTGGGTTAATAATTTTGGCTAAGGCCTCTTTCACACTTCAGTTATTTGCATCAGTTAGAATCCGCCAAAAAGGCAGACAAGCGGAACCGTTCTCAACTGATGTGAACGGATGGCACAGGATCCGTTTTTAGACGGATCCTGAAAATGAGGAAATTTAAAGGAACCGGAGAGAGAGAGATTTTGTCCGGCACCCAGACAGATTTTGGGGTTAATTGAGTGTCTGGAGGATCCGCCGGCCAAAAAAACGTTGCAAGCTCCATTTGGAAATCTTTGAGGATGTTGACGGACACTAACATTGTGGCGGATCCTCAAAAAAACGGATGCAACGGACGGCAATCAGTCAGGATCCGCCAATAATGAAAGTCAATGGGGAAAAAAACGGATCCGCAAAGAAAAATGGCGGATCCGTTTTTTTTCAAAATTGGCGTATCTTTACTGATTGTCAAAAACGGAAGTGTGAAAGAGGCCTAAGATAAAAGTCATTACCCTGGAAAGTATGTTCCTTAACATATTTCCCAGCAAAATCCATTTTGGTTTCGTTTTTGTAGGTTTTGTGATGCGCCTGTAAGAAGGGTAAGAAACTCTGACAACATTGTTTAGAGCTGTGAAATGCTTCCAGGGACAGTTGCCATGATGTTCCCATGTCATTTGAGCAGTGTTTCCATCACTTTCCGACATTTTTAGACCTTTAAAGGACCCCAGGGGGATTGCGGTAAAAATGCTCTTGTCTCCCATAGACTTACATTGGGCTCGTTGTTCTGTCAGAGTACCCGAGTATTCCAGTTTGCTTGACCCGAGCAACGAGTACCCGAGCATTTTAGTTATCGCTCATCACTATTTATTATTTGATCTTATCAATTTAGTTCTACTCAATTCTCGTGTGAGCATTTTCTTATTCACTACAATCCTTTGAATCCATTACAATACTATGAGTACCCAAAGTAGGTTGGAAATACTCATATTGACATAAAAAAAATATCTCAGTGGCTAATCCCCCAATTTTTTTTTCTTCCATAGACGAAAATGAACATCTTTGATGCTTCATTTTGGTTGTCAGCGGAAATAGTCAGATACTATAATAATTAGGCCACCAAAAAGAAGGTATTGCAATGCCCCAAAGAAGAAAGGTAAAGTTAATGATGTCCCTGTGCCAAGCACTGCAGAGGATCAGAATACACTGAGGAGACCAGAACAGCGGGGTTTGGGTAGAAGAATTATATGGGGCCCATTAAACTGTATGAAGTAATATATGGTGCCCATTATGCTGTATGAAGTAATATATGGTGCCCATTATACTGTATGAAGTAATATATGGTGCCCATTATACTGTATGCAGTAATAAATGGTGCCTATTATGCTGTACAAAGTAATATATGGTGCCCATTATGCTGTATGAAGTAATATATGGTGCCCATTATACTGTATGAAGTAATATATGGGGCCCATTATGTTGTGTGAAATAATATTTGGGGCCCATTATACTGTATGAAGTAATATATGGGGCCCATTATACTGTATGCAGTATTATATGGTGCTCATAATACTGTAGAAAAATATTCAGAATTGAGAGTCCTCAGTGGTTCTCAGCAAATTCCTTGGGAGTATAAATTTATGACGACCTTTGACACTCTCAGTGCTGGAATGAATGTGTCGCATGGATTTATGTCTTTTTACATCAATTAAGGAATATGCTTTCAAGACCTGGTGGGGGCATCACAACACATTAGGATACCCCAATCAGAGGACTATAAAACATCCGGACTCCTTATCTATGTACTGGTCCAATATTTATGTTTCTCCCTCTCCCATATTGATAGTTCTGCTTCACGTCACTTGTCTTATCCATTGCATTTTTTCTGTGTTGTATTGTGCATAAATATGTGACTCTTCAGATTTTGTATTAGTCTAGCCTGAAGAAGAGACCTGAGTAGTCTCGAAAGCTTGCAATGTGTTACCATCTTTTCAGTTAGCCATTAAAAGGTATCAACCACTGAGGACTCTCAATTCTGAATATTTTTCTATCTACTGGCTAACACAGTACAAAGATATACATCTTTCCTGTATCATAATATTGTATGAAGTAAAATATGGGGCCCATAATACTGTATGAAGTAATATATGGGGCCCATTATACAGTAAGAAGTAATATATGGGGCCAATTATGCTGTATAAAGTAATATATGGTGTCCATTATACTGTATGAAGTAATATATGGTGCCCATTATGCTGTATGAAGTAATATATGGTGCCCATTCTACTGTATGAAGTAATATATGGGGCCCATTATACAGTAAGAAGTAATATATGGGGCCAATTATGCTGTATAAAGTAATATATGGTGTCCATTATACTGTATGAAGTAATAGATCGTGCCCATTATGCTGTATGAAGTAATATATGGTGCCCATTCTACTGTATGAAGTAATGTATGGGGCCCATTATACTGTATGAAGTAATATATGGGGCCCATTATGCTGTATGAAATAATATTTGGGGCCCATTATACTGTATACAGTAATATATTGGGCCCATTATACTGTATGAAGTAATATATAGTGCCCATTATACTATATGAAGCAATATATGGTGCCCATTATGCTGTATGAAGTAATATATGGGGCCCATTATACTGTTTGAAGTAATATATGGGGCCCATTATACCGTATGAAGTAATATATAGTGCCCATTATACTGTATGAAGTAATATATGGTGCCCAATATACTGTATGAAGTAATATATGGTGCCCATTATGCTGTATGAAGTAATATATGGGGCCCTGTTATGATGAGTCACCGAAGGAGGAAAAAACAAAATACCAGCTAAGTCCAGAAAAACCAGAGAGGTTGGCAGCTATCGGATTGCAGACCCCTGAACCTATCCACAACAACTAGCAGTAGCCGTGGGGGGTTCCTACGGTGCCCTAGACCCCTCGATCACAGCCGGAGAACTATATAGCCTAAAGACAGAAAGGGGAAAAACTAAAGTGCCCCAGAGCAGACCCCAAAGCAATAGGCAGCCCCCAACATATAATGACGGTGAAGCAAGATGAAAACACTAACACAGATAGAAAGATAGGTTGAGCAAATGATGGGGCCCAAGTTAACTACATAGGACAGGATAGGAAAGCTGCTGTCTGCCATCCGCAAAAACCCTATCAAGATGAGCCAACCGACTGATAGGAAAAACAGGCTCTGAAGTCGCTAGGCTTCAAAAGACTATATCACTACTCAGGTATATTCTGAAGACAGAGCAAAATATCAACAGATCAGAGACAAAAAAGGAATTCAGCTCACCCCTGGCCGGGGATGGCAGAACTCCCAAAAAACAAGGCAAAACAAAAACAAAACTGAAGAGTACAAAGCAGAGCAGAAAAACTTAGCTTTGAGATGCAGGAATCAGACTGGTCTCCAAGAATCCAGCAGGAAAATCACCAGCCAGGAAGAAGGGCGTCGGCAGCCTTATATCCAATCCTCCCTCAATTCCAGCCACCCAGTCATCATCTAGCTGCCCAGGTGTTTGGTAATCAGTCTCACTACCTTCCTTCACTAAAGGAGGGAGTTCATCAGACCTCAATGGTGAAGGGAAAAATGAACTCACAACAGTACCTCCCCCTTGAGGAGGGGTCACCGAACCCTCATCCATGCCACCAGGGCGATCCGGGTGAGCCCGATGAAATACACGCACCAATCTTTCTGCATGAATATCAGAGGCAGAGACCCAGGAATTATCCTCCTGACCATAACCCTTCCACTTAACCAAATACTGGAGTCTCCGTCTAGCCAGACGGGAATCCAGTATCTTCTCTACCTCATATTCCATGTTATCTTCAACCAATATAGGGTCAGGAGGTGCCACCACAGGAACTACTGGTTCAACAAACCTCTACAACAAGGACTTATGAAACACATTATGAATTTTAAATGTGACAGGTAGAGCCAACCGAAAAGAGACCGGATTAATAATCTCCAAAATCTTGTAAGGTCCAATAAATCTAGGCTTAAACTTAGGAGAAGCCACCTTCATAGCGATAGTTTTTGATGACAACCAAACCATATCACCCACCTTAAACTGGGGACCAACGGTCCTATGCCGGTTGGAAAACCGCTGGGCCTTTTCCTGGGAGAGAGACAACTTATCCACTACTTGGTCCCAGATCTGGTGCATTCTCTCCACCACAGTGTCAACACCTGGGCAGGCAGAAGGCTCCACCTGCCCTGAAGAAAAACGAGGGTGAAAACCAAAGTTACAAAAAAAGGTGACATCAAAGTGGCAGAACTAGCTCTATTATTTAAAGCAAATTCAGCCAAGGGCAAAAATGAAACCCAATCATCCTGATCGGCAGAAATAAAACATCTCAAATACGACTCCAAAGTCTGGTTTGTTCTCTCCGTCTGCCCATTGGGCTGAGGGTGAAACGCAGAGGAGAAGGACAACTGAATTCCCAGCTTGGAACAGAAAGTCCTCCAAAATCTAGACACAAACTGAACTCCTCTGTCAGATACAATGTTCTCAGGAATCCCGTGCAAGCGAACCACCTGTTGCAAAAACAAGGGCACCAACTCAGAGGAAGATGGCAACTTAGGGAGTGGTACAAGATGGACCATCTTAGAGAATCTATCACAAATCACCCAAATAACAGTCATTCTCTGAGAGACAGGCATATCAGAGATAAAATCCATTGAAATATGTGTCCATGGCCTCCTGGGCACCGGCAAAGGCATCAACAAGCCACTAGAGCGAGAACAAGGTTTAGACCGGGAGCAAGTCCCACAGGACTGCACAAAATTCCTGACATCACGAGACAAGGCGGGCCACCAAAAAGATCGACTCACCAGATCTCTAGTACCAAAAATGTCTGGATGACCAGCCAATGCAGAGCAATGAACTTCAGACATCACTCTCTTCCTCCACTGGTCAGGAACATACAACTTTCCACTGGGACAACGCTCACGTTTGTCCTCCTGAAACTCTTCCAGAGCACGTCTCAAATCGGGCGAGATGGCAGAAAGAACTACCCCCTCGCCTAAGATGGTAGCAGGCTTAGTCACAACAGGAGAATCAGCAAGGAAACTCCTAGAGAGGGCGTCTGCCTTGACATTCTTAGTGCCCGGAAGAAAAGAGCCCACAAAAACAAAACGTGTGAAAAACAAGGCCCACCTAGCCTGTTTAGGATTCAAGCGCTTGGCCGACTCCAGGTAAATCAAATTCTTGTGGTCAGTAAGGACCACGACTTGGTGTTTGGCTCCCTCCAACCAATGTCTCCACTCCTCAAATGCCCATTTCATGGCCAACAGTTCCCGATTCCCCACATCATAGTTACGTTCGGATGGGGAGAACTTTCGGGAAAAGAAAGCACAAGGATTCATTTTAGATGTCACAAGATCTTTTTGGGACAACACCGCTCCTGCACCAATCTCAGAAGCGTCCACCTCCACCTGAAACAGGAGTAAGACATCAGGTTGCCGCAAAACTGGAGCAGAAGTGAATCTTCGCTTCAGCTCCTGAAAGGAAGAAACAGCCTCCGGAGACCAATTCAGCACATCAGCACCCTTCCTAGTCAAATCCGTCAATGGCTTGGCAATACCAGAAAAATTAGCTATAAATTTCCGATAAAAATTAGCAAAACCCAAAAACTTCTGGAGGGCCTTCAAAGAAGTGGGCTGAACCCAATCATAAATGGCCTGTACCTTGGCCGGGTCCATATCTATAGTTGACGGAGACAAAATAAATCCCAAAAATGAAATCCTCTGTACCCCAAAAAGGCATTTCGATCCCTTGACATACAGGGAATTCTCCCTCAAAATCTGGAACACAGTCCGAACATGTTCCACATGAGAGTCCCAATTCTTGGAGAAGATCAAAATATCATCCAGATAGATAATCAAAAATTTATCCGCAAAGTCTCGGAATATATCGTTCATGAAGCACTGAAAGACAGAAGAGGCATTAGTGAGCCCAAAAGGCATCACCAGGTACTCAAAATGTCCCTCCAGAGTATTAAACGCCGTCTTCCATTCATCCCCATGCTTAATGCGAATAAGATTATACGCCCCCCTGAGGTCAAGCTTGGTAAACCAGCAAGCACCTTTAACTCTGGAGAATAGATCAGAAATCAGGGGTAACGGATACTGATATTTAACAGTAATTTTGTTGAGGGCACGATAGTCAATACAAGGCCTTAATGAACCATCCTTTTTAGCCACAAAAAAAAAACCAGCACCTAAGGGTGAAGAGGATGGTCTAATATGACCCTTCTCCAATGACTCCTTAGCCTCGTGTTCTGGTACAGATAAATTGAAAAGCCGACCCTTGGGGAAGTTACACCCCGGGTTCAGCTCAATAGCACAGTCATAACTCCTATGAGGCAAAGACGCAGACTCATTCTCACTAAATACATCATAAAAGTCAGCCAAATAGTCAGGAACATCATGTGACTGGGGAGAGGTGGAGAAAACAGGAGCATCACTAAGGGCACACCGACAACCCCAACTCACCACAGACAAAGATTTCCAATCCAGAACTGGATTATGGATTTGCAACCAGGGAAACCCCAGAACAATGGTATCATGCAAATTATGCAACACCAAAAATCTGCAATTTTCTTGATGGTCTGGGGCGACCCGCATTACCACCTGGGTCCAAAACTGAGGTTCATTCTTCGCCAAAGGAGTAGCATCAATACCCCTCAAAGGGATAGGCGTCCGCAGAGGTGTCATAGGAAATCCACAACGTTTAGCAAAATCCAAGTCCATCAGGTTCAGAGCTGCTCTTGAATCCACAAAAGCCTTGGCGGAAAATGTGGAGAGGGAGCAAATCAGAGTAATTGCCAGAAGAGACTTAGGTTGAACACCACCCACAGAAAACGTGTGTGCACAAAGTTTCTCTCGTTTAGGGCAGACAGAAATAATATGCGAGGCATCTCCACAAAAAAAACACAGCTTATTACGCCTTCTGAACTCCTGACGTTGAGCCCTAGACAAAACTCTATCACATTGCATAGGTTCAGACATTTGTTCAACAGGTGGTAACATCTCTCGTGTAGTTTTGCGTTCACGCAAACGCCGATCCACCTGAATGGCTAATGACATAGAATCGTCAAGACCAGAGGGAACAGGAAATCCCACCATAGTATCTTTTACAGTTTCTGACAAACCCTTCCGAAAGAGGGCTGCCAAGGCACCATCATTCCAGGTAGTAAGGACCGCCCACTTTCGGAATTTTTGACAGTACAACTCTGCAGAATCCCGACCCTGGCTTAATGCCAACAGGGTCTTTTCGGCCTGATCAATAGCATTAGGTTCATCATACAACAACCCCAAGGCTTGAAAAATTGCATTCACATTATTCAGAATAGGATCATCAGGTTTCAAAGAAAACGCCCAATCCTGGGGATCGCCGCGCAGCAAAGAGATGACAATTTTAACCTGCTGCGTGGAGTTCCCCGACGAGTTAGGCTTCAAGGCAAAAAATAATTTACAATTATTCTTGAAATTCAAGAATTTAGACCGATCCCCCAAAAATACATCAGGAGTAGGAATCTTTGGTTCAGCAGCATGAGAATGAGCAAGATAGGCGGAAATTCCCCACACTTCAGCAGCGAGCTGCTCCACACGATCAGACAATTGCTTCATCTCCATTGAGAGAAAAATTCCCCATACAGCCTCAGAGATATAGAGGAAAAAATATGCAAAAAAAAAATAAAAAATTCTGACACTTTTTTTTTTTTTTTTACAATTCTCTCCTGCTATTGAGTACCCTAGGATCTGTGGTATGGCTGATGATTCTGTTATGATGAGTCACCGAAGGAGGAAAAAACAAAATACCAGCTAAGTCCAGAAAAACCAGAGAGGTTGGCAGCTATCGGATTGCAGACCCCTGAACCTATCCACAACAACTAGCAGTAGCCGTGGGGGGTTCCTACGGTGCCCTAGACCCCTCGATCACAGCCGGAGAACTATATAGCCTAAAGACAGAAAGGGGAAAAACTAAAGTGCCCCAGAGCAGACCCCAAAGCAATAGGCAGCCCCCAACATATAATGACGGTGAAGCAAGATGAAAACACTAACACAGATAGAAAGATAGGTTGAGCAAATGATGGGGCCCAAGCTAACTACATAGGACAGGATAGGAAAGCTGCTGTCTGCCATCCGCAAAAACCCTATCAAAATGAGCCCACCGACTGATAGGAAAAACAGGCCCTGAAGTCGCTAGGCTTCAAAAGACTATATCAGTACTCAGGTATACTCTGAAGACAGAGCAAAATATCAACAGATCAGAGACAAAAAAGGAATTCAGCTCACCCCCGGCCAGGGATGGCAGAAATCCCAAAAAACAAGGCAAAACAAAAACAAAACTGAAGAGTACAAAGCAGAGCAGAAAAACTTAGCTTTGAGATGCAGGAATCAGACTGGTCTCCAAGAATCCAGCAGGAAAATCACCAGCCAGGAAGAAGGGCATCGGCAGCCTTATATCCAGTCCTCAATTCCAGCCACCCAGTCATCATCTAGCTGCCCAGGTGTTTGGTAATCAGTCTCACTCCCTTCCTTCACTAGAGGAGGGAGTTCATCAGACCTCAATGGTGAAGGGAAAAATGAACTCACAACAGGGCCCATTATACTGTATGAAGTAATATATGGGGTCCATTATACTGTATGCAGTAATATATGGTGCCCATTATGCTGTACGAAGTAATATATGGTGCATATTATGCTGTATGAAGTAATATATGGGGCACATTATACTGTATAAAGTAATATATGGGGCCCATTATACTGTATGAAGTAATATATGGAGCCCATTATGCTGTATGAAGTATTATATGGAGCCCATTATGCTGTATGAAGTATTATATGGGGCCCATTATGCTGTATGAAGTCATATATGGGGCCCATCATGCTGTATGCAGTAATAAATGGGGCCCATTATACTGTAAGAAGTTGTCAGGATCCTGTCAGCCCCGCCGTGCAGCCTCCGCTGAGCAGGGACTCACCCGCACTGTAGGGGGGCCCGGGGTCAGGTACAGCCGGAAAGTACAGATACACAGGACCTGTGGACGCTGAAGTTTAGCAAGCAGTCACAGAACCTACGGTCATGTGACTGCAAGGGGGTGGGGCTTAGCGTCCTGATTTCAGAGATGGCAGGACACTATACAGAAATACTCAGAGTCAGGCAAAACAGAGGTCATACACACAGATATCAGTAAAGTACCAGGGATGAGGCAGAACGGATAGTCAGGGCCAAGCAGAAGTCAAAACCAAACAGACATAGAAGGTACCAAGCAGAATCCAAAGCAATATCCAGAGAACAGACCGAGTCGTCCACAGAGAATCAAGCAACCAGAACACAGCACAAACACACTCAGGGGTCACCACACTATGCCAAGGGCGAAAGTATAACTGATGGGGATGGGAGCATCCTGAGGCTATTAGAAGCCTCTCCCAGAACCAGGGAGAGGCCACAATCATAGTCCCAGTTGTGCAGGTAAGCCTGCACTGGGATCACAACCTTTAACCCCAGAAATGCTAGTCATCAGCACTGGTTCCAGACATTAACCCCACGTGTTCGAGTCAAACCCGCACCGAGATCATGACAGAAGTAATATATGGTGCCTATTATGCTGTATGACGTAATATATGGGGCCCATTATACTGGATGAAGTAATATATTGGGCCCATTATACTGGATGAAGTAATATATGGTGCCCATTATACTGTATGAAGTAATATATGGGACCCATTATACTGTATTAAGTAATATATGGGGCCCATTATACTGTATGAAGTCATATATGGGGCCCATTAAACTGTATGAAGTAATATATGGTGCCTATTATGCTGTATGAAGACATATATGGGACCCATTATACTGTATTAAGTAATATATGGGGCCCATTATACTGTATGAAGTCATATATGGGGCCCATTATACTGTATGAAGTAATATATTGGGCCCATTATACTGTATGAAGTAATATATGGGGCCCATTATACTGTATGAAATAATATTTGGGGCCCAATATACTGTATACAGTAATATATGGGGCCCATAATACTGTATGGAGCATTATGTGGGGATAGGGGGTGACTTTCTGCTTGTTGTGGATCTGACCGCTGGGACCCCCATGATCCTGGGAAACATAGCTTTGAAGAGCACCATGTAAATGGAGCTGTGGTCGATCATACACACTGTGGTGCCACTCACATGTGGCTATTCAAATAACTCCTTAAAGAGAGTGATGAGGGGACGACAAAGTATAGCAAAAATTCACTGATCGGGGTGAGGAGTGCTATAGTTTGTGGGCTGGTGGGATTTGTGTGGCAGGGCTGCATTTTTGTCCCAGTCCGGCCCTGTGCCAGGCCTACCATTGCCATTATTGACCCTTGTTCTGGATACTTCTGTGTTGTTCTTGTATGTGCGTGTGATGGCGCTGACATCCTTGTGTTTGGACACCTTTTTTTTCTATTTATCTAAATCAAAATGTCCACTATTGTACTCAGTTTTACAGGATAGATATGAAAATTTACTTTGTGTGCGGGGGGGCGTCATTTTGCTGTTCGCCTCAGGCAGATAGGCTAGGTTCACCCCTGGTCACACCAGAATTGTATCACAATAGCGGCACCCAGTAAAGTAAGTGATACATCTCTGGAATCATGGTCTCTGTCCGTACATCATGCTACTGTCAGATTACATGCAAAAACCTGCTAATGTACTCATTTTAAGAATCATCTAATATTTATTTATAATTTTTTGCCATCACTAGGAGGATCTCTCTGCATACATGCTGTGATATACGAAAGGTGTCATACTATGTAGGTGGAGTCAGGCATAGTGTTAGGTCTGTCTTTCTTTGATCAACTATTCATCCCATGGTGTGTTGATCTGGCTTCCTTCTTTACAGAGAAAATAGGTAATATCCAACAGGAAATCGGCTTACAGCTACCAAGTGCCGTAACTCCCATCCCTTCCCACATCTCCTTGGCTCACTGTCCACATTAGAGCAAGTAACAAAAGAGGAATTCTCCAGGCTCCTTCTTCCTTGTCCAACTACATGCACTACTGACCCCATTCCCTCACACCTACTCCAGTGTCTCTCTCCAGTCGTCACTACTCACCTAGCTAAAATCTTCAATCTCTCCCTCTCTGCTGGGTATTGATGTGAGTTTCTCGCATTAGAGTTGCAAGTGTGACCCCGGCTTAATTTCTAAACTCTTGGAGCGCCTGGTCAACTCCCTCTTTACCTGTTTCCTCTCCACTCACTCTTTCCTAGATCCATCACAGTCCATCTTCCGCCCCCTACATTCTACAGAAACCGCACTCATCAAAGTGACCAATGACCTTTTGACAGCAAAACGTAACGGTGACCACTCTCTGCTCGTTCTTCTCAGTCTCTGCAGCTTTCAACACTGTTGACCACCATCTCCTACTCTCTAGGCTCCAGTCAATTAGCATAGAGGACACTGCTCTCTCCTGGTTCTCTTCCTATATTTCTGACATTTCCTTCAGTGTATAATTTGCTGGCTCCACTTCTTCTTCTCTTTCTCTCACTATTGGGGTCCCTCAGGCTTCAGTCCCTGGCCCTCTTCTATACTCTCTCACTACACGGCCCCAATTGGACAGATGATCAGCAAATTTGGCTTTCAGCACCATCTTCATGCTAATGACACACAACTATACACTTCATCCCCTGACCTAACCCCCTCTGTACAGCAGAACACCAGTGGCTGTCTTCTATCTCCAAAATCATGTCTTTTCTCTATCTGAAATTCATCCTTTCCAAAAGTGAACTTCTTCTGATCTCCACTGTCTACTGACCTCCCTAAATCTCCCTCTCTGTGTGTGGCACCACAGTAATGCTTAGGCTAGGTTCACATTTGCGTTTGATTCCGCAGCGTATCATCCGCATTCTCAAACGCATGCAAAAACTCATGCAAACACATGTTAATGCAACGTCTTTTATCTGCATCATCTTAGGCATGATGCCAAAAAATGCAGCGTTTACATGCGTGTATATGCATTTTTGCATGTATTTGCATTTTATATGCACATGCGTTTGAAATTTCCAATTTTTTCCAGTAGCTTTTCCTTGACATCAGACACCCAGTAGGCGTGTCTCATGGGATATCTATATATATATATATATAGACACACTGCACTGAGGAAATCCTCGTCTTTGGCTGCTGTATCTAGCTGCAAGATGGTTCTTGACCTGGACAGCTTCTTAGAAAATCTGGATTTACAATTGAAGTTGGCTGCTGCCTTTGCTTTTGCTTGTCAAGAACACAGAAGGAGAGACAGAGAAGATGTCGTCTTCGCTACTGGCAACACCCCATCTTTGAACTCCGAGAAAGCCATGGAGCCTACCACTCTTTGTACACCGAGCTGCAGAACGAACCCGGAGAAGTTTTTTTGACTACACGAGGATGTCACAACAGAGCTTCCATGACTTGCTGCTACGTGTCCAAGGATCCATTGCCAGGCAGGACACACAGCTCTGTCGAGCAATTCCTGCTGAGGAACGTGTCTTGGTCACCCTGAGGTACGTAGTGTTGAACCCTAACCCTACCCTATCCCTAACCCTATCCCTAACCCTCTCCCTAACCCTAGGAAGTGTACTGAGTTTTGTTTTTCATTTTCTTTTCTGCAGATTCCTGGCTACTGGAGAGACATTGTCCTCGTTACATTTCCATTTCCAGATTGGAGTATCCACCCTTTCTGGGATTATTGTAGCCACTTGTGCTTTAGTTGGCATTCTGCAGCAATAATTCCTCCCCCAACCCAGACGTGAACTGTGGATTGGAAATGCTTCCAAATTCCAGGAAATGTGCACTTTTCCTAACTGTGGGGGCTGTGGACGGCAAACATTAGGATTATGAAACCATCTGGAAGTGAACAGAATACTTCAATTATAAAAAATATTTTTCCATTGTTCTAATGGCTATTGCGGATGCCAATTGTAGATTTGTTACTGTGGACATTGGCTCATTTGAACGAGGCAATGACTCGCAGACGTTCAAAAACTCAGACATCGGCCAATGTCTGTATGGGAATGATTTTAATTTTCTGCCTCCACAACCTCTGCCCAACACTGATAGACCGCCAATGCCTTTTGTTGTTGCTGTTGGTGATGAGGCGCTCCAAATGTGTGCCAACCTCATTAAACCATACTCAAGTCGGAACTTAAATCACGCAAAAAAAAATTTCAACTACAGACTGACAAGGGCACGAAGAACCGTGGAGTGTGCATTTGGATTGCTGGTATCGAAGTGGCGCATTTTGTGCACATCCATTAATCTAAAAATTGACAATATCGATGAGGTTGTGAAAGCATGTGTAGTTCTGCACAACTACATCATGGTAAAAGAGCGACCAAACTTTCAACCTGAGGAACCTGTTACATTGCATGATTACCATTTTCACCCTATGAGAACTACAATGGAAGTTGCCCAGATGAGGGATAAGTTTGCCGCATACTTTGTTTCAGATAATGGACATGTGGCATGGCAAGATGAAATGATTTAAGCCGCTAAGTTAAAAGTACCTGTTATGTTTTGTACCTGTTATGTTTAAAACATACCTGTAATGTTTAAATGTACCTGTGAGGTTAACATGTACATATAATGTAATTATATTGTTTGATGAGTTAAATATAAACTACCTACCCTCAAAAATAAAGTGTGTTTGTGTCGTACCTTACCTCCTAAATAAAGTGTGTTTTTGTCGGTGGTAGCGCATAAAGATATAGTTCTAGCAAAACACAACTTTTATTTTAAACACTTAACAAAAAAAAGGTTATGGTTGGGGTGATTTATTTTTTCTTCTGGGTTTATGTGAGGGTGAAATGGGGAGGACTTTGGGGGTGTGGAGCTGTGAGGATTGGGTTGTAGCTGATGAGGATGGGGTTACAGGGGAAGGGTCTACAGGGGAAGGGGCAACAAATTGAAGGATTGGATCAGGGATGGCAGTGGAGACATTGGGGATAGATGACAAAGTGGAATCATGGGAATCAGAAGGAACAGCCAGAGACACAAGCGAAGGTAGTGACAAATTGATAGGTGAGGGTGGAGGTGGTGGGTTCAAGGTTTGCAGATTTTTTTGGCTCATGGTTTTGGTCCTGATGCCAAGATTTTTTTTTTGGACCTCGCTTTTCTTGGCCGAGTGGGAGTGCTGGGCTTTGTAGTAGTCATCTGGCATGGTGCTGGACTGGGCCGCATTGTGGATACTACTGGTTACAGGGGTGCTGTAGTGGGCCGGGGTGCTGGACTAGGCAGGGGTGGTGGACTAGGCAGCAATTGCAGAAAAAATGTTGCGCTGGTCTATTAAGGTCGGCTTCCAGGCAGTCAAGGCGATTGCTGACTTCCTTGAACCCACTCTTCACTCTGTCAGCAATCAGCCTAACTCCATCCAGGAAGACCGAGCTTAATTGCAGAAACTTGGGCATGCATGACCTCTCCCAGGCCCTCTGCCGCTGACGAGAAGACCCAGTGGAGTGTCCGTCAGGGCAGTGGGGATACTCGGTACCGGGCTACTTCTTAAAGGGGCAGTGTCGCAGCGCCGGTGACTCGGTCCGTGGCCCTGGGCGTCCATTAAAAGGGGAATATTTACAAGGGATGAAAATAGTTTATGAAGTGTTCGTAACGCCACCTTTGGTTTCTGGTCAGAAGTAACCAGTGCTGCAGTGCAGATCCTCTGGGACTGATGGTGTGATGCAGCAGAGTTGGAACAGCTTTCCACAGGCAGAGCTGTTGTCCCAGGGCAGCGGATGTTAATAAAGATGTTATGTTTGCTGATGGTAGATGTAGCAGTGCTGAGTAAGTATTGAGGCCTCTGTGTCCCTAAACTTTGGGGCTCCCCTACAAATGACCCATTTTGGAAACTAGACTCCCTAAGCAACTTATCTAGATGCATAGTGAGCACTTTGAACCCCCAGCTGCTTCACAAATTGATCTGTAAAAATGAAAAAGTACTTTTTTTCACAAAAACATTTTTTAGCCTCAATTTTTTCATTTTTACATGGGCAACAGGATAAAATGGATCCTAAAATTTGTTGGGCAATTTTTCCTGAGTAGAGTACACTGATACCTCATGTGCAGCCATAAACGACTGTTTGGGTGCACGGCAGGGCTCAGAAGGGAAGGAGCGCCATTTGACTTTTTGAAAGGAAAATTAGCTCCAATGGTTAGTGTACACCAAGTCGCGTATGGAGAGCCCCTGTGTGCCTAAACATTAGAGCTCCCCCTCAATTGACCCCATTTTGGAAACTAGACCCCCCAAGGAACTTAACTAGATGTGTGGTGAGCACTCTGAAACCCCAAGTGCTTCATAGAAGTCTATAACGCAGAGCCGTGAAAATAAAAAATCATTTTTTTCCTCAAAAAATGAATTTTTAGCCTGCAATTTTTTATTTTTACAAGGGTAGCAGGAGAAATTGGACCCCAAAAGTTGTTGTCCAGTTTGTCCTGAGTACGCTGGTACCCCATATTAGGGGGGAACAACTGTTGGACACACGTCGGGGCTCGGAAGGGAAGTAATGATGTTTTGAATTGCCGACTTTGATGAAATGGTCTGCGGGCGTCATGTTACGTTTGCAGAGCCCCTGATGTGCCTAAACAGTAGAAGCCCCCCACAATTGACCCCATTTTGGAAACTAGACCCCCTAAGGAACTTATCTAGATGTGTGGTGAGCACTTTGAACACCCAAGTACTTCACAGAAGTTTATGACGCAGAACCGTGAAAATAAAAAATCTTTTTTTCCTCCAAAAATGATTTTTAGCCCGCAATTTTTTATTTTCCCAAGGGTAACAGGAGAAATTAGACCCCCAAAGTTGTTGTACAATTTTTCCTGAGTACGCTGATACTCCATATGTTGGGGTAAACCACTGTTTGGGCACACGTCGGGGCTTGGAAGGGAAGGAGCACTGTTTGACTTTTTGAACTCAAAATTGGCTGGAATCAATGGTGGCACCATGTCGCGTTTGGAGACCCCCTGAGGTGCCCAAATAGTGGAAACCCCTCAATACTAACTCAACCGTAACCCCAACACACCCCTAACTCTAACCACAACCCTAACCACAGCCCTAACCCCAAAACACCCCTAACCCTAATCTTAAACCTAATTCAAACCCTAACCCTAATTCCAATCCCAACCCTAATCCCAAACCTAAATCCAACCCTAACCATAATTCCAACCCTAACTCTAATTCTAGCCCTAACCCTAATTCCAACCCTAACTCTAATTCCAACCGTAACCTTAATTCCAACCCTAACCCTAATTTTAACCCTAACCCTAATGGAAAAATAAAAATAAATATATTTTCTTTATTTCATTATTTCTCCCTACCTATGGGGGTGATAAAGGAGGGGTTTAATTACTTTTTTTTTTATTTTGATCACTGAGATAAGGTTTATCACAGTGATCAAATTGTACCTGGAATGAATGAATGAATCTGCCGGCCGGCAGATTTGGCGGGCGCACTGCGCATGCGCCTGCCATTTTAGAAGATGGCTGCACCCATGGAGGATACAGGAGGGACACTAGGAGGGACAACGGGACTCAGGAGGTACCAGGAGGAGGGGGAGATCGGAAGGCGGGGGAACGGAGGGCAGGGGAGGGGGAGAAAATACTGATGGCGGCTGCAGATTGCCACCATCAGTCGATGGCGGGGGCAGATCACAGTCTCCTGCCATGGTCCATGATATTGCAGCATCGGCCATGGCTGGGTTGCAATATTTCACCAAGTATCATTGGTGAAGTATTTGTTCTGATTTTCTGTTTCACTTTCAACAGCCAATCAGAGCGATCGCAGCCACGGGGGGGAGGCAAAGCGACCCTCCCTGGGGTAAAGTACAAGTCTTCCTCTACCTGCGGGTTGGGTGATCTTTCTGTGACCCTGGTCACCCGACCCGCAGGAATGCGATCAATTCATAACACAGCGTATGCGTCAGAGGTCGGATTGGCACCGACTTTCATGACGCATACGCTGTGTCACAGGTCGGGAAAGGGTTAAAATTGCAGGATTTTCATGCTGTGCTAGGAAAAGGGTCTGGCCGTATTGTGCAGTGTCAAAAAGCAAATGGAGAAAAAAAAGGGCTCTGGATTGCATTGCAATAAAATAAGCTCTATCAACCTGGCAAAAAAAAATTTCCTAGCCAATTATACCTGGCTATAGGTATATACGGTCAATATTAGTGATGGGCGAGCACTAAAATGCTCGGGTGCTCGTTGCTCAGGTCGAGACAATTGGAATACTCGGGTATTTGGACAGAACAACGAGCCCAAAGCAAGTCTATGGGAGACCCAAGCATTTTTACCACAATCCCCCCAGGGGTCCTTTAAAGGTTTAAAAACAACAGAAAATGATGGAAACACTGCTCAAATGACACAGGAACATCATAGGGATCGCTCCTGGAAGCATTTCAGACTCCTAGGTCACAGCTGTAAGCAATGTTGTCAGAGTTTCACGCCATTTTTATAGGTGCACCAAAAAACATACAAAAACTAAACCAAAATGGATTTTGCTGGGAAATATGTTAAGGTACATCTTTGCAGATTAATGACTTGTATATAAGGCAAAATAATTAACCCCAGACCAAAATATTCCTCCACCACTTTTGTTACGTTCACAAGCAGCGTTTTTTATGCATTTTTCAACTTTAACATTGCTTTCAACCAATACTAATGCATTCACTGGGAAATGTCATTGTAACATTTAACAACCCTAGCTGGCCATGTGGTGTGTGACACTTCAGGAGACACATCTTGTTTCATTTCTGAGGAGGGACTCTTAAAGTCACAAAGCCTATTTTTAGAGGGGTATCAGGCAGCATTAATATTCTTAAAGGGCTATTATTAAACAGTGGGTCTCCTATGCTGTTATTGCCTATGCCATGAGTGGCAGGGCTGCCAAGAATTAGGCTGGTTTCACATTTGCATATGGAGGTGCTGCGGAGGGATGCAGACTTCCTCCATGAAGCTCCATCCCCTGTCACGCCTCCTCCATCAGCATGCGTCCTGCGCACCCTATCTTTAGCATTGGGTACACAGGTCATGCCGCTGTATGAGGATGCCTCCGCATGCATCGTTTTGACAGTACGGCGACCGCACCAAAATGCAACATGTTGCCTTCGGCGGAGGTTGCCGCACCATCAAAACAACGCATGCGGAGGCATCCGCATACAGCGGCACAGCCTGCATACACAATGCTAAGGATAGGGTAAGCATGCCGCATGCCGATGGAGGTGGAGCTTCACGGAGGAGGTGCAGCTGGGGGTGGAGCTTCACAGAGGAAGTCCGCATTCCTCCTCAGTTCCTCCATATGCAAATGTGAAACCAGCCTTACAACGCACCCCAATACCCCATTCACGAGAGGTACAGGAGGGCCTCCTGGAAAAATGTTGCACTGAATGCAAGGCAAGGCCTTGCATGCACCCCAATATGCACCCCAATATGCCTTTGAACCCAGATACTGGAAGGCCACATGAAAACCCACTTCACAGTCTTCAGTTGGTCCTGTCATACAGTTTCCTTATGCATTTAATGCAAGGGCCGCCTTGAACCAAATCTGCACACACCCCAATCCCACCTTGGAAGAAACATGGAGGAAGGCGTCCTAAAAAAAAGTCCCATTACAAAGGAGTGGGTTTCCTAGACTAGTAATGCCCATACACTAAGTGGGGGGCACATTTTTAAAAAATATTTTATGGGGATCATAGACACCCTTTCCAAAAATTGGACTGGCTGTAGCAGCACAGAACACGTTAAACCTGGAGATCTAGTGGTGCAGAATGAGGAGACATAATGATAAATTATACTGTAATCAAACAAATAAATAAAAAATGTGAATCCAACTATGAAAGAAAATAACAAAAGGGAGGGGCGAACACAGGTTAAAAGATATGAAGCCAGAATGTGTTTACCGAAAAGTGTTTGTACCTAGCAGGGATATAAATAAAAATATAATATAATAGTATTTCACTATGTTTATATTGGAGAGGTATACGCTAGGTAATAAGAGGATGTTCCACAGATAGGAAAAATGGAAAATATAAGAATAAATGGGAAGAATATATGTACATCTCATTTTAATGAGATTTCCCCCTGGAGGAGTAACATTTGTTTTGGTTTCAAATTATTAGCGGTCATCAAAGAAACACCCTTGCCAAAAATTGGTCTTCCTGTAGCAGCACAGAATATATTAACCCTGGTGATTTAGTGGTGGAGTATGAGGAGACATTGATGAAGGCCGCATTAAAAACTAGGCCCAATGTAAAGGAGCGGGTCTCCTAGACTTGTAATGCCCATACACGAAGTGCATGGGCTGACAAACATTTCCCCATGGAAGGTACATTTTTTTAAAATATACTATGGGCATCATAGACACCCTTGCCAAAAATTGGACTACCTGTAGCAGCACAGAACACATTAACCCTGGTGATCTAGTGTCAGAGAATGAGGCGACATAACGATAAATCATATTGAAATCAAACAAATAAATAAAAAAAGTGAATCCACCTATGAAAGAAAATAACAAAAAAGAGGGGCGAACACAGGTTCATAGATATGTAGCCAGAATGTGTCCAACGAGATATGATTTTCCCTAGCAACAGCTCAGAGACAGGGATATAAATTAAAATATAATATACAGTAGAGTTGAGCGAAACGGGTCGAAAAAATTCAAAAGTCGCCGACTTTTGGCAAAGTCGGGTTTCATGAAACGAAACCCGACCCTAGGATGAGGTCGGCCACGAGGTCGGCGACTTACGCTCCAAAGTCGCGTTTCAAAAGTTTGTTTTGCGCTCTTTTTCAGCCAATCAGGATCCACGGACACTGTGGGCAACGTGATGACATAGGCACGGGTCACCACCATCTTTCAGAAGGGCATGCAAGTGATTGGCTTGTTTGGTGGGCGTCACAGGGGGTATAAAAGGGCGTGCACGCCGACCGCCATCTTACTTCTGCCGATCTTAGTATAGGGAGAGGTTGCTGCTGATTCTGTAGGGAGAGCGTTAGGCAGGGAAGAAGACAAAAAAACTGCTTCTGCTGCTAGCGATTTGGCCTGCACAACACACAAGTCACTGTGTGTGCAGTGCAAGGGGAGGCTATATTGTGGTGTATCAGTGGTGTTGGTTGTTGGGCTGCCTTTTAAGGCTTCCTGACACGCTGGCATTGCTGTTTACCCACTGCTCCGCAAACTGCTTTTTTAAAAGCAATCCAATCTCCCTTATCCTCTCGTCACTTTGGTCACAGGCAGCTGTGCCATCGAGCGTGTCACATAGCGCTCAGATATCAGTGGGCCGCACACAATCCACAAGTGTCCACTGTCCAAAAGTGTACGCAGAGATTCAAAATCTCCATTATCCTCTCGTCACTTTGGTCACAGGCAGCTGTGCCATCGAGCGTGTCACATAGCGCTCAGATATCAGTGGGCCGCACACAATCCACAAGTGTCCAGTGTCCAAAAGTGTACGCAGAGATTCAAAATCTCCATTATCCTCTCGTCACTTTGGTCACAGGCAGCTGTGCCATCGAGCGTGTCACATAGCGCTCAGATATCAGTGGGCCGCACACAATCCACAAGTGTCCACTGTCCACAAGTGTACGCAGAGATTCAAAATCTCCATTATCCTCTTGTCACTTTGGTCACAGGCAGCTGTGCCATCGAGCGTGTCACATAGCGCTCAGATATCAGTGGGCCGCACACAATCCACAAGTGTCCACTGTCCACAAGTGTACGCAGAGATTCAAAATCTCCATTATCCTCTCGTCACTTTGGTCACAGGCAGCTGTGCCATCGAGCGTGTCACATAGCGCTCAGATATCAGTGGGCCGCACACAATCCACAAGTGTCCACTGTCCACAAGTGTACGGAGAGATTCAAAATCTCCATTATCCTCTCGTCACTTTGGTCACAGGCAGCTGTGCCATCGAGCGTGTCACATAGCGCTCAGATATCAGTGGGCCGCACACAATCCACAAGTGTCCACTGTCCAAAAGTGTACGCAGAGATTCAAAATCTCCATTATCCTCTCGTCACTTTGGTCACAGGCAGCTGTGCCATCGAGCGTGTCACATAGCGCTCAGATATCAGTGGGCCGCACACAATCCACAAGTGTCCAGTGTCCAAAAGTGTATGCAGAGATTCAAAATCTCCATTATCCTCTCGTCACTTTGGTCACAGGCAGCTGTGCCATCGAGCGTGTCACATAGCGCTCAGATATCAGTGGGCCGCACACAATCCACAAGTGTCCACTGTCCACAAGTGTACGCAGAGATTCAAAATCTCCATTATCCTCTCGTCACTTTGGTCACAGGCAGCTGTGCCATCGAGCGTGTCACATAGCGCTCAGATATCAGTGGGCCGCACACAATCCACAAGTGTCCACTGTCCACAAGTGTACGCAGAGATTCAAAATCTCCATTATCCTCTTGTCACTTTGGTCACAGGCAGCTGTGCCATCGAGCGTGTCACATAGCGCTCAGATATCAGTGGGCCGCACACAATCCACAAGTGTCCAGTGTCCAAAAGTGTACACAGAGATTCAAAATCTCCATTATCCTCTCGTCACTTTGGTCACAGGCAGCTGTGCCATCGAGCGTGTCACATAGCGCTCAGATATCAGTGGGCCGCACACAATCCACAAGTGTCCACTGTCCACAAGTGTACGCAGAGATTCAAAATCTCCATTATCCTCTCGTCACTTTGGTCACAGGCAGCTGTGCCATCGAGCGTGTCACATAGCGCTCAGATATCAGTGGGCCGCACACAATCCACAAGTGTCCACTGTCCACAAGTGTACGCAGAGATTCAAAATCTCCATTATCCTCTCGTCACTTTGGTCACAGGCAGCTGTGCCATCGAGCGTGTCACATAGCGCTCAGATATCAGTGGGCCGCACACAATCCACAAGTGTCCACTGTCCACAAGTGTACGCAGAGATTCAAAATCTCCATTATCCTCTCGTCACTTTGGTCACAGGCAGCTGTGCCATCGAGCGTGTCACATAGCGCTCAGATATCAGTGGGCCGCACACAATCCACAAGTGTCCACTGTCCACAAGTGTACGCAGAGATTCAAAATCTCCATTATCCTCTCGTCACTTTGGTCACAGGCAGCTGTGCCATCGAGCGTGTCACATAGCGCTCAGATATCAGTGGGCCGCACACAATCCACAAGTGTCCAGTGTCCACAAGTGTACGCAGAGATTCAAAATCTCCATTATCCTCTCGTCACTTTGGTCACAGGCAGCTGTGCCATCGAGCGTGTCACATAGCGCTCAGATATCAGTGGGCCGCACACAATCCACAAGTGTCCACTGTCCACAAGTGTACGCAGAGATTCAAAATCTCCATTATCCTCTCGTCACTTTGGTCACAGGCAGCTGTGCCATCGAGCGTGTCACATAGCGCTCAGATATCAGTGGGCCGCACACAATCCACAAGTGTCCAGTGTCCAAAAGTGTACGCAGAGATTCAAAATCTCCATTATCCTCTCGTCACTTTGGTCACAGGCAGCTGTGCCATCGAGCGTGTCACATAGCGCTCAGATATCAGTGGGCCGCACACAATCCACAAGTGTCCACTGTCCACAAGTGTACGCAGAGATTCAAAATCTCCATTATCCTCTCGTCACTTTGGTCACAGGCAGCTGTGCCATCGAGCGTGTCACATAGCGCTCAGATATCAGTGGGCCGCACACAATCCACAAGTGTCCACTGTCCACAAGTGTACGCAGAGATTCAAAATCTCCATTATCCTCTCGTCACTTTGGTCACAGGCAGCTGTGCCATCGAGCGTGTCACATAGCGCTCAGATATCAGTGGGCCGCACACAATCCACAAGTGTCCACTGTCCACAAGTGTACGCAGAGATTCAAAATCTCCATTATCCTCTCGTCACTTTGGTCACAGGCAGCTGTGCCATCGAGCGTGTCACATAGCGCTCAGATATCAGTGGGCCGCACACAATCCACAAGTGTCCAGTGTCCACAAGTGTACGCAGAGATTCAAAATCTCCATTATCCTCTCGTCACTTTGGTCACAGGCAGCTGTGCCATCGAGCGTGTCACATAGCGCTCAGATATCAGTGGGCCGCACACAATCCACAAGTGTCCAGTGTCCACAAGTGTACGCAGAGATTCAAAATCTCCATTATCCTCTCGTCACTTTGGTCACAGGCAGCTGTGCCATCGAGCGTGTCACATAGCGCTCAGATATCAGTGGGCCGCACACAATCCACAAGTGTCCAGTGTCCACAAGTGTACGCAGAGATTCAAAATCTCCATTATCCTCTCGTCACTTTGGTCACAGGCAGCTGTGCCATCGAGCGTGTCACATAGCGCTCAGATATCAGTGGGCCGCACACAATCCACAAGTGTCCACTGTCCAAAAGTGTACGCAGAGATTCAAAATCTCCATTATCCTCTCGTCACTTTGGTCACAGGCAGCTGTGCCATCGAGCGTGTCACATAGCGCTCAGATATCAGTGGGCAGCACACAATCCACAAGTGTCCAGTGTCCAAAAGTGTACGCAGAGATTCAAAATCTCCATTATCCTCTCGTCACTTTGGTCACAGGCAGCTGTGCCATCGAGCGTGTCACATAGCGCTCAGATATCAGTGGGCCGCACACAATCCACAAGTGTCCACTGTCCACAAGTGTACGCAGAGATTCAAAATCTCCATTATCCTCTCGTCACTTTGGTCACAGGCAGCTGTGCCATCGAGCGTGTCACATAGCGCTCAGATATCAGTGGGCCGCACACAATCCACAAGTGTCCACTGTCCACAAGTGTACGCAGAGATTCAAAATCTCCATTATCCTCTCGTCACTTTGGTCACAGGCAGCTGTGCCATCGAGCGTGTCACATAGCGCTCAGATATCAGTGGGCCGCACACAATCCACAAGTGTCCAGTGTCCAAAAGTGTACGCAGAGATTCAAAATCTCCATTATCCTCTCGTCACTTTGGTCACAGGCAGCTGTGCCATCGAGCGTGTCACATAGCGCTCAGATATCAGTGGGCCGCACACAATCCACAAGTGTCCACTGTCCACAAGTGTACGCAGAGATTCAAAATCTCCATTATCCTCTCGTCACTTTGGTCACAGGCAGCTGTGCCATCAAGCGTGTCACATAGCGCTCAGATATCAGTGGGCCGCACACAATCCACAAGTGTCCACTGTCCACAAGTGTACGCAGAGATTCAAAATCTCCATTATCCTCTCGTCACTTTGGTCACAGGCAGTTGTGCCATCGAGCGTGTCACATAGCGCTCAGATATCAGTGGGCCGCACACAATCCACAAGTGTCCAGTGTACAAAAGTGTACGCAGAGATTCAAAATCTCCATTATCCTCTCGTCACTTTGGTCACAGGCAGCTGTGCCATCGAGCGTGTCACATAGCGCTCAGATATCAGTGGGCCGCACACAATCCACAAGTGTCCAGTGTCCAAAAGTGTACACAGAGATTCAAAATCTCCATTATCCTCTCGTCACTTTGGTCACAGGCAGCTGTGCCATCGAGCGTGTCACATAGCGCTCAGATATCAGTGGGCCGCACACAATCCACAAGTGTCCAGTGTCCAAAAGTGTACGCAGAGATTCAAAATCTCCATTATCCTCTCGTCACTTTGGTCACAGGCAGCTGTGCCATCGAGCGTGTCACATAGCGCTCAGATATCAGTGGGCCGCACACAATCCACAAGTGTCCAGTGTCCACAAGTGTACGCAGAGATTCAAAATCTCCATTATCCTCTCGTCACTTTGGTCACAGGCAGCTGTGCCATCGAGCGTGTCACATAGCGCTCAGATATCAGTGGGCCGCACACAATCCACAAGTGTCCACTGTCCAAAAGTGTACGCAGAGATTCAAAATCTCCATTATCCTCTCGTCACTTTGGTCACAGGCAGCTGTGCCATCGAGCGTGTCACATAGCGCTCAGATATCAGTGGGCCGCACACAATCCACAAGTGTCCAGTGTCCAAAAGTGTACGCAGAGATTCAAAATCTCCATTATCCTCTCGTCACTTTGGTCACAGGCAGCTGTGCCATCGAGCGTGTCACATAGCGCTCAGATATCAGTGGGCCGCACACAATCCACAAGTGTCCAGTGTCCAAAAGTGTACACAGAGATTCAAAATCTCCATTATCCTCTCGTCACTTTGGTCACAGGCAGCTGTGCCATCGAGCGTGTCACATAGCGCTCAGATATCAGTGGGCCACACACAATCCACAAGTGTCCAGTGTCCAAAAGTGTACGCAGAGATTCAAAATCTCCATTATCCTCTCGTCACTTTGGTCACAGGCAGCTGTGCCATCGAGCGTGTCACATAGCGCTCAGATATCAGTGGGCCGCACACAATCCACAAGTGTCCACTGTCCACAAGTGTACGCAGAGATTCAAAATCTCCATTATCTTCTCGTCACTTTGGTCACAGGCAGCTGTGCCATCGAGCGTGTCACATAGCGCTCAGATATCAGTGGGCCGCACACAATCCACAAGTGTCCAGTGTCCAAAAGTGTACACAGAGATTCAAAATCTCCATTATCCTCTCGTCACTTTGGTCACAGGCAGCTGTGCCATCGAGCGTGTCACATAGCGCTCAGATATCAGTGGGCCACACACAATCCACAAGTGTCCAGTGTCCAAAAGTGTACGCAGAGATTCAAAATCTCCATTATCCTCTCGTCACTTTGGTCACAGGCAGCTGTGCCATCGAGCGTGTCACATAGCGCTCAGATATCAGTGGGCCGCACACAATCCACAAGTGTCCACTGTCCACAAGTGTACGCAGAGATTCAAAATCTCCATTATCTTCTCGTCACTTTGGTCACAGGCAGCTGTGCCATCGAGCGTGTCACATAGCGCTCAGATATCAGTGGGCCGCACACAATCCACAAGTGTCCAGTGTCCAAAAGTGTACACAGAGATTCAAAATCTCCATTATCCTCTCGTCACTTTGGTCACAGGCAGCTGTGCCATCGAGCGTGTCACATAGCGCTCAGATATCAGTGGGCCGCACACAATCCACAAGTGTCCAGTGTCCAAAAGTGTACGCAGAGATTCAAAATCTCCATTATCCTCTCGTCACTTTGGTCACAGGCAGCTGTGCCATCGAGCGTGTCACATAGCGCTCAGATATCAGTGGGCCGCACACAATCCACAAGTGTCCAGTGTCCACAAGTGTACGCAGAGATTCAAAATCTCCATTATCCTCTCGTCACTTTGGTCACAGGCAGCTGTGCCATCGAGCGTGTCACATAGCGCTCAGATATCAGTGGGCCGCACACAATCCACAAGTGTCCACTGTCCAAAAGTGTACGCAGAGATTCAAAATCTCCATTATCCTCTCGTCACTTTGGTCACAGGCAGCTGTGCCATCGAGCGTGTCACATAGCGCTCAGATATCAGTGGGCCGCACACAATCCACAAGTGTCCAGTGTCCAAAAGTGTACGCAGAGATTCAAAATCTCCATTATCCTCTCGTCACTTTGGTCACAGGCAGCTGTGCCATCGAGCGTGTCACATAGCGCTCAGATATCAGTGGGCCGCACACAATCCACAAGTGTCCAGTGTCCAAAAGTGTACACAGAGATTCAAAATCTCCATTATCCTCTCGTCACTTTGGTCACAGGCAGCTGTGCCATCGAGCGTGTCACATAGCGCTCAGATATCAGTGGGCCACACACAATCCACAAGTGTCCAGTGTCCAAAAGTGTACGCAGAGATTCAAAATCTCCATTATCCTCTCGTCACTTTGGTCACAGGCAGCTGTGCCATCGAGCGTGTCACATAGCGCTCAGATATCAGTGGGCCGCACACAATCCACAAGTGTCCACTGTCCACAAGTGTACGCAGAGATTCAAAATCTCCATTATCTTCTCGTCACTTTGGTCACAGGCAGCTGTGCCATCGAGCGTGTCACATAGCGCTCAGATATCAGTGGGCCGCACACAATCCACAAGTGTCCACTGTCCACAAGTGTACGCAGAGATTCAAAATCTCCATTATCCTCTCGTCACTTTGGTCACAGGCAGCTGTGCCATCGAGCGTGTCACATAGCGCTCAGATATCAGTGGGCCGCACACAATCCACAAGTGTCCACTGTCCACAAGTGTACGCAGAGATTCAAAATCTCCATTATCCTCTCGTCACTTTGGTCACAGGCAGCTGTGCCATCGAGCGTGTCACATAGCGCTCAGATATCAGTGGGCCGCACACAATCCACAAGTGTCCACTGTCCACAAGTGTACGCAGAGATTCAAAATCTCCATTATCCTCTCGTCACTTTGGTCACAGGCAGCTGTGCCATCGAGCGTGTCACATAGCGCTCAGATATCAGTGGGCCGCACACAATCCACAAGTGTCCACTGTCCACAAGTGTACGCAGAGATTCAAAATCTCCATTATCCTCTCGTCACTTTGGTCACAGGCAGCTGTGCCATCGAGCGTGTCACATAGCGCTCAGATATCAGTGGGCCGCACACAATCCACAAGTGTCCAGTGTCCACAAGTGTACGCAGAGATTCAAAATCTCCATTATCCTCTCGTCACTTTGGTCACAGGCAGCTGTGCCATCGAGCGTGTCACATAGCGCTCAGATATCAGTGGGCCGCACACAATCCACAAGTGTCCAGTGTCCACAAGTGTACGCAGAGATTCAAAATCTCCATTATCCTCTCGTCACTTTGGTCACAGGCAGCTGTGCCATCGAGCGTGTCACATAGCGCTCAGATATCAGTGGGCCGCACACAATCCACAAGTGTCCACTGTCCACAAGTGTACGCAGAGATTCAAAATCTCCATTATCCTCTCGTCACTTTGGTCACAGGCAGCTGTGCCATCGAGCGTGTCACATAGCGCTCAGATATCAGTGGGCCGCACACAATCCACAAGTGTCCACTGTCCAAAAGTGTACGCAGAGATTCAAAATCTCCATTATCCTCTCGTCACTTTGGTCACAGGCAGCTGTGCCATCGAGCGTGTCACATAGCGCTCAGATATCAGTGGGCAGCACACAATCCACAAGTGTCCAGTGTCCAAAAGTGTACGCAGAGATTCAAAATCTCCATTATCCTCTCGTCACTTTGGTCACAGGCAGCTGTGCCATCGAGCGTGTCACATAGCGCTCAGATATCAGTGGGCCGCACACAATCCACAAGTGTCCACTGTCCACAAGTGTACGCAGAGATTCAAAATCTCCATTATCCTCTCGTCACTTTGGTCACAGGCAGCTGTGCCATCGAGCGTGTCACATAGCGCTCAGATATCAGTGGGCCGCACACAATCCACAAGTGTCCACTGTCCACAAGTGTACGCAGAGATTCAAAATCTCCATTATCCTCTCGTCACTTTGGTCACAGGCAGCTGTGCCATCGAGCGTGTCACATAGCGCTCAGATATCAGTGGGCCGCACACAATCCACAAGTGTCCAGTGTCCAAAAGTGTACGCAGAGATTCAAAATCTCCATTATCCTCTCGTCACTTTGGTCACAGGCAGCTGTGCCATCGAGCGTGTCACATAGCGCTCAGATATCAGTGGGCCGCACACAATCCACAAGTGTCCACTGTCCACAAGTGTACGCAGAGATTCAAAATCTCCATTATCCTCTCGTCACTTTGGTCACAGGCAGCTGTGCCATCAAGCGTGTCACATAGCGCTCAGATATCAGTGGGCCGCACACAATCCACAAGTGTCCACTGTCCACAAGTGTACGCAGAGATTCAAAATCTCCATTATCCTCTCGTCACTTTGGTCACAGGCAGCTGTGCCATCGAGCGTGTCACATAGCGCTCAGATATCAGTGGGCCGCACACAATCCACAAGTGTCCAGTGTCCAAAAGTGTACGCAGAGATTCAAAATCTCCATTATCCTCTCGTCACTTTGGTCACAGGCAGCTGTGCCATCGAGCGTGTCACATAGCGCTCAGATATCAGTGGGCCGCACACAATCCACAAGTGTCCAGTGTCCAAAAGTGTACACAGAGATTCAAAATCTCCATTATCCTCTCGTCACTTTGGTCACAGGCAGCTGTGCCATCGAGCGTGTCACATAGCGCTCAGATATCAGTGGGCCGCACACAATCCACAAGTGTCCAGTGTCCAAAAGTGTACGCAGAGATTCAAAATCTCCATTATCCTCTCGTCACTTTGGTCACAGGCAGCTGTGCCATCGAGCGTGTCACATAGCGCTCAGATATCAGTGGGCCGCACACAATCCACAAGTGTCCAGTGTCCACAAGTGTACGCAGAGATTCAAAATCTCCATTATCCTCTCGTCACTTTGGTCACAGGCAGCTGTGCCATCGAGCGTGTCACATAGCGCTCAGATATCAGTGGGCCGCACACAATCCACAAGTGTCCACTGTCCAAAAGTGTACGCAGAGATTCAAAATCTCCATTATCCTCTCGTCACTTTGGTCACAGGCAGCTGTGCCATCGAGCGTGTCACATAGCGCTCAGATATCAGTGGGCCGCACACAATCCACAAGTGTCCAGTGTCCAAAAGTGTACGCAGAGATTCAAAATCTCCATTATCCTCTCGTCACTTTGGTCACAGGCAGCTGTGCCATCGAGCGTGTCACATAGCGCTCAGATATCAGTGGGCCACACACAATCCACAAGTGTCCAGTGTCCAAAAGTGTACGCAGAGATTCAAAATCTCCATTATCCTCTCGTCACGTTGGTCACAGGCAGCTGTGCCATCGAGCGTGTCACATAGCGCTCAGATATCAGTGGGCCGCACACAATCCACAAGTGTCCACTGTCCACAAGTGTACGCAGAGATTCAAAATCTCCATTATCTTCTCGTCACTTTGGTCACAGGCAGCTGTGCCATCGAGCGTGTCACATAGCGCTCAGATATCAGTGGGCCGCACACAATCCACAAGTGTCCACTGTCCAAAAGTGTACGCAGAAATTCTAAAACTCCCCTGTCCTATAGACACCTTGTACCTTGTTTTACATTACTATATAGTTTGTTGGATTTTGTCTACATTTCTACCAAAAATGAGGAAGGCTGGTGTAAGAGGCCGTGGAATTGGGCGGGGGTTGGCAGCTGGTAATGATGGTGTTGGTGGTGGATCTGATGGTAGTGGCAAGAGCAAAATAGGACCGAATGCAGGAGGTGCTGACCCTGCGTCATCGTCTGGCTACATAAGGACTCGAACGCTTAGTTTTCTAGGAGTTGGCAAACCGCTTTTAAAGGCAGAGCATCAGGAAAAAGTTTTGTCTTACATTGCTGACTCAGCCTCCAGCTCTATCGCCTCCTCTTCTTCAGTTGTAAAAAGTAAAAGCACTGAGTCGTCATTGGAGGCTCATGTTCATGAACCACACCTTTCCTTGTGTCCTTCACCCCAACCAAGATTAAAGGATGACGCAGGCCATACTACTGATTACTCCATGGAGCTGTTTTCACATACCATGCCTGGATTATCAAGTCAAATGGTGAATTACCCAGGCCAAGATGAATCTGACATGGAGTGCACTGATGCACAGCCGCTGATGGATGATTCTGCTGGTACATTCACTCAGAGCACTACATTGTCCTCGCAGTGTACAGAGCCAGATTCTGACCCTGATGAGACTCAGGTGCCCCTTCCCGCACACTATACCACCATACACGGTGACACAAAGAAAGGTGCACATGACATAGAAGAGGAGGTGATGGATGACCCAGTTGTTGACCCAGATTGGCATCCATTGGGGGAAGAGGGTGCTGCTTCCAATAGCTCAGATGAGGAGCATCCACAGCAGACATCGACATCGCAACAGCTGTTATCTGGCAGGCCCGGAGCACTCCAAAGACAGGTTCCAAACATCAAAAGAGTTGCTGGACAGCTTGTCCAGAGGGTCAAAAGATCACAGCGTGCTAGGCCGCAAAATGTCTGCCAAAGTAGGAAGAGTGCAGTGTGGCACTTTTTTGAACAAAATCCTCATGATCAGGCCAAGGTTATCTGTAAGAAGTGCGCAAAGACCTTTAGCCGAGGGAAAAATCTGAAAAATTTGAATACCAGTTGCATGCTTAGACATTTAACCAGCATGCACTTGCAAGCGTGGACACAACACCAAACCTCAAGTGCCACATGTGCAACTGATCACAACGAAGGTAGTCAGCAACGCTACATTGTTTCCCCCACTGTAAGCCCACCGGTTAGCACAGCAGCAAATGTTGAGGTGTCGTTGCAAGGCCACAGCAGTCAGGGAATCCCACTGTTATATCAATGAAAGACTGATTCTAGGCCATCAGAAAGAACACCAACTCCATCACCATCATCAACCCTCTCTCAGTCCGCCCTGTCCACCGCTACTTCCACCATATGCAGCTCTCAAGTCCAGCTCACCCTCCCAGACACTATGAGTAGGTCAAGAAAGTACTCAGTCTCTCATCCGCGTACACTGGGTTTGAACGCCCACATTGCCAAACTAATCTCGTTTGAGATGATGCCCTTTCGGTTGGTGGAAAGCACAGCTTTCCGCGAACTCATGGCCTATGCAGTACCACGCTATGACCTACCCAGTCGCCACTTCTTCTCTCGCAAAGCCATCCCAGCCCTCCACCATCATGTGAAAGACCGCATTGTCCATGCACTCAAGCAGTCAGTGAGCGGAAAGGTGCACCTCACAACTGATGCATGGTCCAGTCGGCATGGCCAGGGCCGTTACGTGTCCATCACTGTGCACTGGGTTAATGTGGTGGATGCAGGGTCCAAAGGGGACAGCGGTGGTGGGACAGTGCTGCCTAGCCCACGGTATAGGAAACAGTTGGCTGTAGGCGTTCGACCCTCCTCCTCCTCCAGAAGCGACAGCTCGTCCACAGAGCGCAGTCGTACGAGCACTCCATCTGCAGCTGCCACTGTTGCACACGATGTGTCCCCCTATCGAGCAGCTAGTGGAAAGCGTCAGCAGGCTGTGTTGCAGATGATGTGTTTGGGCGACAGACACACCGCCGAGGTGCTGGCCGAGTACTTGAAGCGACAAACTGAGTCATGGCTGGGCAGTGTACATCTTGAGGCAGGCAAGGTAGTTAGTGATAACGGCCGTAATTTTGTGGCAGCCATAGCCCTTTCAAAACTCAGCCACATACCTTGCTTGGCTCACACCTTGAACCTGGTGGTGCAGTGCTTCCTCAAAAATTATCCGGAGTTAACAGCCCTGCTCCAGAAGGTGCGAAGACTGTGCGCGCACATCCGCCGGTCGCCTGTACACTCCGTTCGTATGCAGAAGCTGCAGCGATTGCTCCACCTTCCCAACCACCGCCTCATTATCGACATTGCAAAAAGGTGGAACTCCACCCTGCACATGGTGGAGCGGCTGTGCGAGCAGAGGCAGGCCATAATACATTTGTGGGAGGATACACGGCCAGGCACTTTGAGAGCAGACATGGAGTTGACAGGCGTGCAGTGGTCGAAGCTGAAAGACCTTTGTAAAGTCCTTCAGTGTTTTGAGGAATGCACACGGCTGGTAAGCGCAGACGACGCCATCCTAAGCATGAGCATCCCACTTATGCGTCTGCTCATGCAAACTTTGACGCACCTTAAGGAGCAGGCGTCTGCAGCCAATGTTGATGAGGAGGAAGAGGAGGAGGGAATCCTTGATGACATTCAGCCATTGTCTGCTCAGGGACCTCTCCTGGACGAGGTGGAGGAAGAAGAGGAGGAGGAGGAGGAGGATGATGGGGATGATTACTTAGGGGAGGAGGATGCATCTCGTGGGGCAAGTGAAAATGTTGGCGTGGCAAGGTCTGGTTCAGGGTTTGTGCGTGACTGGAGGGATGTGGATTTGCCAGAAAGTGCTCCTCCACCCAGCACTCGCAGTGCATCATTGACACCGGGAACATTGGCCCACATGTCAGATTATGCCTTGCGGATCCTAAAAAGGGACCCCTGCATTGCCAAAATGATGAACGATGACGACTACTGGTTGGCCAGCATCCTGGATCCACACTATAAAGGCAAATTACAAAACATCATGCCACAGGAGAACCTTGACCTAATATTGGCTAATAAACAAGCAACTCTGGTAAATCGGTTGCTTGAGGCATTCCCAGCACACAGCAGCGGTGATGTTTCTCACACGAGCTGTACGGGCCGGGGGCAGCTTGGCAGAGGTGTTCGTGGTGCACACAGCAGAAGTGGCGTTGGAGACGGGTTTCATGACAATGTTGTGGACTGATTTTTCAAATACCGCTCACACAACTGGTAATACTGCATCGATGGAAAGTGACAGGAGACAGCAGTTGTCAACTATGGTTACAAACTACTTTTCCTCCCATATCGATGTTCTCCCACACAGGTCATTCCCCTTTGACTATTGGGCCGCTAAACTGGACACCTGGCCTGAATTGGCCCAATATGCCTTACAGGAGCTCGCTTGCCCAGCTGCAAGTGTGCTATCGGAAAGAGTCTTCAGTGCAGCTGGATCAATCCTGACAGAAAAAAGGACCCGTCTGTCAACCCAAAATGTGGATGATCTAACATTCATTAAAATGAACCACGCATGGGTTTCCAAGGATTTTGTCCCACCTTCCCCTGATGACACATAGGGTGACAGAAAAATGGCTTGCTTTGGTCCACCTCTTCCTGGTACTTCACCTATTTCGCCTTTTGCATCAGTTGAATGTCCAACATCAACATATGCCACTTTCTAAAACTCCCTAACTGTGCTGCCTCCCCCCCCATGGCCGGGGTCACCACCTAGCGCACGACACCGTGCGAGTGCCGTTGCCCTGGACAGGTGGGTAGGCCTACTCTTGGGCGCGGGCACTGGCACATGGTCCCTCATAGTGCAATCAAGTGTCTCTGACGGTGGTGGTGCACACCCGCCGTCAGACACACCGCTGTACTATGAGGGTCCCAGTGCCAGTACCGACGCCCACGAGTGGGCCCCCCTTGCTTGGCCAGGGCCCCAGCATTTGCAATCTTTACCTCTCCCTGCTCCTCCGCTGTGTAATCTGGGCCGTCAAATCCATACTGTGCCTGACACCGTCTGAGCCTGCCTCCTGAGACATATATTTTGAATGTGTACGCTATCCATACATGTTATCCGGGGATACGGTACCCCTTCTAACCTTTGTGCAATGACGTGCAATCCATACTGGGCCTAACACCGTCTGAGCCTGCCTCATGCTGTATAGACATATATTTTGAATGTGTACGCTATCCATACATGTTATCCGGGGATACGGTACCCCTTCTAACCTTTGTGCAATGACGTGCAATCCATACTGGGCCTAACACCGTCTGAGCCTGCCTCATGCTGTATAGACATATATTTTGAATGTGTACGCTATCCATACATGTTATCCGGGGATACGGTACCCCTTCTAACCTTTGTGCAATGACGTGCAATCCATACTGGGCCTAACACCGTCTGAGCCTGCCTCATGCTGTATAGACATATATTTTGAATGTGTACGCTATCCATACATGTTATCCGGGGATACGGTACCCCTTCTAACCTTTGTGCAATGACGTGCAATCCATACTGGGACTAACACCGTCTGAGCCTGCCTCATGCTGTATAGACATATATTTTGAATGTGTACGCTATCCATACATGTTATCCGGGGATACGGTACCCCTTCTAACCTTTGTGCAATGACGTGCAATCCATACTGGGCCTAACACCGTCTGAGCCTGCCTCATGCTGTATAGACATATATTTTGAATGTGTACGCTATCCATACATGTTATCCAGGGATACGGTACCCTTTCTAACCTTTGTGCAATCACGTGCAATCCATACTGGGCGTGAGAACGGCTGGCGAGCTGTTAAGCAAGCTACAGCACCTGTCCAGACAAGTACAGGGATTCCCTAGCGAGGAGACTTATTTGATTGTTTTCTATGTTGGGACAGCAATTTTTGGGGAGCACTATACTCTGGAGAATGATAGATGGGGCCCACCATACACTGGAACATTCCAAAGGTGGACATCAGACACTGGAGCAGCATTTACAGGGCCCATTATACACTAGAGCAGTAGAAATGGGGCCCATTATGTTTGGAGCATTATTTGGGCCCATAAGACAGTGGAGATTCATCCATGGGGACCAACATATACTGTAGCATTATGTGGAGCTCATCATATACTGTTTCAAACATTATATGGGACCAATGATTTTGTATGGAGAAATACAGTCATATGTAAAAGTTTGGGCACCCCTATTAATGTTAACCTTTTTTCTTTATAACAATTTTGGTTTTTGCAACAGCTATTTCAGTTTCATATATCTAATAACTGATGGACTCAGTTATATTTCTGGAGTCCAATGAGGTTTATTGTACTAACAGAAAATTTGCAATCTGCATTTAAACAAAATTTGACCGGTGCAAAAGTATGGGCACCCTTATCATTTTCTTGATTTGAACACTCCTAACTACTTTTTACTGACTTCCTGAAGCACTAAATTGGTTTTATAACCTCATTGAGCTTTGAACTTCATGGCCAGGTGTATCAAATCATGAGAAAAGGTATTTAAAGTGGCCACTTGCAAGTAGTTCTCCTATTTGATTCTCCTATGAAGAGTGGCATCATGGGCTCCTCAAAACAACTCTCAAATGATCTGAAAACAAAGATTATTCAACATAGCTATTCAGGGGAAGGATACAAAAAGTTGTCTCAGAGATTTAACCTGTCAGTTTCCACTGTGAGGAACATAGTAAGGAAATGGAAGAACACAGGTACAGTTCTTGTTAAGCCCAGAAGTGGCAGGCCAAGAAAAATATCAGAAAAGCAGAGAAGAAGAATGGTGAGAACAGTCAAAGACAATCCACAGACCACCTCCAAAGACCTGCAGCATCATCTTGCTGCAGATGGTGTCACTGTGCATCGGTCAACAATACAGCGCACTTTGCACAAGGAGAAGCTGTATGGGAGAGTGATGCGAAAGAAGCCGTTTCTGCAAGCACGCCACAAACAGAGTCGCCTGAGGTATGCAAAAGCACATTTGGACAAGCCAGTTACATTTTGGAAGAAGGTCCTGTGGACTGATGAAACAAAGATTGAGTTGTTTGGTCATACAAAAAGGCGTTATGCATGCGCTGTATTGTTGACCGATGCACAGTGACACCAGTGACACCAATTTTTTCAGTAATTCCACTTCAAGGGCCCTATGGTACAGCAACATTTTTGTACACCTTTCTGCCTCTGGAAGAAGAGATTGAAAGATCTCCTTGTAGTGTGGGTCTACAAGTGTCACCAACCAGTAATGAATGTCACCGAAAATTTTTATAATGCGAGGGTAGCGGGAAACGCAGAGCAACATAAAGTCAGCCATGCATGCCAGACTGCTAACAGACCTCAAAACTAATAAGTTAGACTGCTAACAGGCAAGACTTCTGTGTCCTCACCAACAGGACAACTGACCATGCTGTTCTCCTCCTCATCCTCATCTTCCTCCTCCCTGTCCTCAGGCCATCCCTGCTGAACACACGGTATGACAACTGTGCTTGTAGTACCGTCTATAGCGTATGAAAGTAGCTCCTGTTTTTCCTCCTTCTTCTCCTCCTCATTGTCTAATCGACGTTGCGACGACATGAGCCTGAGCTGAGTGTAATCACGTAATATGGTTCCTTGCTCCATGTCCTTGTGCTCTGCCTACAATGCATCCTCTTTAATTGTGAGCAGAGAGGTTTTCAGAATGCTGATATGCGGGATGGTGACGCTAATTATGGCATCATAGCCGCTCACCATCTTGGTGCATTCCTCTAAGTTCTGGAGGATGGTACATATGTCTGACATCCATGTCCACTCCTGAGGTCTTATGTGTGGAGTCTGAACTGAATATCGATGCCTTGTTGATGCTGGCAGTCAACAATTGCCCTCTTCTGGTCACAAATCCTTTCCAACATATGCAGTGTAGCGTTCCAATGCGCTGAGACATCACACACCAGTCGGTGAGCCAGAAGCTGCAAATGCTGCTGTAGAATGGCAAGGGTTGCTGAAGCTGTAGCTGACTTTCTAAAATGGGCAGACAGATGGCTTACTTTCATTATCAGATCTGGCCGCTCCGGGTAGCTTTTGAGAAAACTTCGAACCACGAGGTTAAGCACATGGGGCAGGCAAGGTATGTGTGTGAGCTCATCTTGCCTCAGAGCCACCACCAGGTTCCGGCCATTGTCACATATGACCATGCCTGGCCTGGCTGTAGGTTCAGCGGTGTCATCCAAATATCTGACTGCTCTTTCAGTGCTGTCCACAACTCTTCTGCATTGTGTGGTTTGTCACCTATGCAGATAAGCTTCAGCACAGCCTGTTGCTTCTTGGCTGAGGCAGTGCTGCAGTGCTTCCAGCTTCTGACTGATGTGTTCATTTCATTAATGGTGGCTGAAGAGGAGGAGGAGGAGGAGTAGGAGCTGCAGACTGTGGCGGCAACCCTGATTGATGTAGGGCCCGCAATCCTCAATCTGGGAAGGATGTGTTCCATCCCACGGTCCGACTGGGTCCCTGCTTCCACTATGTTAACCCAGTGTGCCGTCAGCGAGATGTACCATCCCTGCCCACAAGCACTTGTTCACATACTTTCCCAGTAACAGCATTGTTGAGAGCACAGGTAATGTTGTGGGACACATGCTGGTGTAATGCCGGTATGGCACAACGGGAAAAATAGTGGCGACTGGGGACCGAGTACCTTGGGACAGCCACTGCCATCAGGTTGCGGAAAGCTTCCATCTCAAGGAGCCTAAAAGGCAACATTCCAAGTGCAAGCAGATGAGAAATGTTTGAATTAAGTACTGTGGCCTGTGGGGCATTGGCTGCGTATTTCCGCTTGCATTCCAATGACTGGGGTATAGATAACTGAAGGCTGGGCTGGGACAAGGACGTGGACGGGCTTGATGATGGTGCTGGTTGACTGTGGGTAACAACAGTTGCAGCGCCCGAGGCATCTTCACAGCCACGGTGAACTTGGGATTGGTTTGTACGCAAAACAGTGGAAGAAGCAGTGTTGTCACCTGCAGACAGTGTTCCTGGAGCCTGGGGTTTGGCCCACAAAGTTGGGTGCATTGCTGCCATGTGCCTAATCATGCTGGTGGTGATCAGGCTGGTAGTTTTGCACCCCTGCTGATGTGGGAATGGCAAGTGCTGCAAATGGCCTGTTTGGGGTTATCGGCAGAGCCTTTAAAAAATACCGGACTCGAGAAGATCTAACAGTTGGAATGGCAACTTTCGTCATGTTGGCGTTAAAGGGAACAGATACACGCCTTCTGTCTGTGGCCACCACACTGCATCTTCCTGCTTGTTTGGGTGATATGTCTCCTTCCCCATGTGTGCTGCTGTTCTCACTCTGCATGTCCTCCTGCCAGGTTTATTCAGTCACTATGTCATCCACCACCTTGTTTTCCACATCCGCACCCTGCTCCTCCTCCTGACTTTCCGGCAATTGTTTCTCATCATCGTCCACCTCTTGTGAACATGACTGCTCAAAGATTTGTGCATCGCTATATGGAGTATCATCTTGCCTCGCTTCAAGTGGACTGGACAAGAGGCACGAATCTCCAAATGGAAAAATGAACAGCTCATCGGAGTGTCCGAGTGTGGGATCAGTTGTCTCAGGGCACTCGGCATGGTGGGAGGAAGGAGGATCAGGGTAAGTAATATCCGGTCCACACACACGGCTACTCAGACTTGACCATGTGGAAGACATGGTGGTGGTGGCTAAGTGACTGGAAGCATTATCCGCTATCCAACCAGCATCTGTTTCACACTGCTTTGGCTTCAACAGTGGTGTGCTGCGGTCCCCTAGAAACTGGGACAGGAAGGTCGAGCGCGAAGATGTGGGCCTTTGCTGTGGCCCACTTTCAGCTTGGCCACGGACACTTCCTCTGCATCAAGTCCACTTCCCCGTCCTTTGCTCCTTACCTTGCCCTTTTTAAATGGACTGAAATATTTGAAAAGCTCAATAAAAATGGATTTATTTGGAGAAAAATTATATGTGATTAGGGATGAGCAAGTATTCTTGAAGCGCCCTCGAGGAGAGGTACTGTACTTTAAACGTTACCTAAAAATAACTTTGTCTATACTGTCTATGACTCTAGGTGCTGCTTGGTGACAACCGCTGACTATGGTTCATCACCTGGTTCAATTTTTATTCAACAACGTCACATTTTTATTAAATATTACTACCAAACTATCCTCTGTTGAAAATCTGTTTCTAATACTATAGCTATACAATACTATCAACATTTTTATTAGACATTGTATAAAGTGCTTCATTAAACTGTAATTATTCTTGTGAGTAGTGGACACTGTCCCAGCCGGGGTGTCTTGCAGTGTCCTTTTGCTGGTGGAGGACCCGCCCTAAACCTCCAACCGTGGTCCTGGGTGGGCTGCAGGACTTGCTGGTACTTTCCTTTAGACCCAGTTTTCGGCCACACCTGCGGGTTTTTGCTCAGGTCTCTGGTAGTCCTTGTTTTGCAGAGGTTTAAAGGGAATCTGTCCCCTGGTTTTGGCGGGCTATTTAAATGAGGTCTGTCCGGTTCGATGGGTGGTGTTTCGGATCTTTGCCGCCTCCCCATCCTTGGCCGCCGTCCGCAGTTTTTTCATGAATAGGAGTAGGTGTCCGCCATCTTTTGTGCGTGCGCTAAGCATTCTTGCCTCGCGCATGCACATTATGCTTTGCCCAACTGCGGGCAAAGCTGAAAAGCCTTACTGCGCATGCGCCAGTTAACTAAGTCCCGGAAGCATTTCGCTGTGTTCAGGGGCCAAGTTAACCGGCGCATGCGCAGTAAGGCTTTTCGACTATGGCCGCAGTTGGGCAAAGCATACTGCGCGTGCGCGAGCCAAGAATGCTTAGCGCACAAGCGAAAGATGGCAGACACCTACTCCTATTCATGAAAAAACTGCGGGGTACCAGCCGCGTAGCCCCTCATGGTGGGTTAAGGTAACGTAATCCCCCCGGTATAAATCACGGCCTGGGTGCCCCTTCTTGAGGTGTGCCTCCACGTCCTGGCGATTAACAAATAAGTTGGATATTCCCTGGGGGTCCTTGATGAAGCCAAATCCCTAATCCAAATTTAAGCTCAGGACTCTGCCCCATCCTGCTGAATCGCGCTGTTCATACTGCCCTGCGCTGGCCTGGCATTTTCCTTGCAGGTCCGGACCAAGCACGGACAGCCTGCGTTCCTCCCGCTCCCTTTGCTCTGCTGCCAGCTTTTCAATTTACCGCTGGCAGAACTCCTCCCTGGTGAGGTCCTCCAGGCAGCTTTTACGTATGGAGGACGGTGGCAGGACCGCTAGCTGTGATGGTTCCTTCCCCGTGGGAACGGTGTCCCGATCCCAGGCCAGATCTAATACTACCTGCCCAGGTTTTGGAGCAGGTGGGGGACCACTGGGGCCTAGCAGGGCCTCCCAGGGTGCAGGGGTGGCGGCCATACCTTGTCCCTCCTGAGGATGAGAGCCGGTTTCAGCAGCGGGCATCGGGTCAGCAACCGCAGCAGGCGCGGACGGCAGTGAAGTCACTGCAGGCACAGCATCAGATGGAGTCAGCTTCGGGACCTGCGCAGCCGCGTCAGTTCCGGGCAGAGATGCAGCCTCTGCCGCGATGTCAGTCTCTGGAGCTGGTGGTAGCGTCTCCCTGCAGATGGCGGTGGCCTCCAGCGGCAAGGCCTGGAGAGCTACATCAGAGTCCGGCGGTGAAGATTCCACATCAGGATCACCTTCCGGGTTGGCAGGTACAGCAGGCATGGGAACATCAGGGGCAGACCCCTCCTGCCGCCTCTGCTCCAGCAAAACCCACTTCAGCCGTAGGCTGGGGTCCAGCCGGGCTGTCTCCTCCAGCTGCTTTTGGTCCATGGAGTCGTCCGGGCCGGAGCCTTCCACGAAAGCGCCGGGGCCGAGAGGCTCCTCTTCCCTGCGCTCTCCTGATCGCCGTCCTGCTTCCATGATGGCGGCTGGGTGTTCTGGTTTCTTCTTGGCCTTTCTTCCTGCCGCTGAGCTTTGCTCCTCCTTTTTGGGGCAGTGCCTCCTTCCTTTTCCACCATACCAGGCCAATATCCAAACCCCCCTGTGGGTTGGCCATGTAGCAGTTCCATAGAAATTCAGGCAGGGGAGGCCCAGAACAGTTTGCGCTCTTTTTGGGGTGCCACCCACGATGGCACGCCCCTCAGCATTGCTCTGGCAGCCATTCTGAGAGTCCATTTTACAGTCTATCATTTTGGTTCTTTTGCACATTTTCAGCAATTTTAAAAGTAATAAATATTCAGCACTCAGGACCCGGTGATACCGGGCTTCGGCATTCTGTTCGTGATGCCAGAAATGACGTGCCCCAGAGGCCATGGGATACTCAGCGCCGGGCCCGTTAACTTCAATGCGAAATGTCACAGTGGCAATGACCCGGTCCGTGGCCTCAGGCGGACATGTAAAAGGGGTTGAATTGGATGGGGATGAAGATTATGAAGTGATTCATGACGCCACCTGTGGTTTCTGGTCAGATTTGACCAGCTCTGCAGTGTTGCTTCTCTCGTACAGATGTTAAGTGCAGCTGAGATGTTGAAGCCCTCCACAGGTAGAGCTGTAGTCCCAGGGCAGAAGAGATGAGTAGTAGATGTTGAGGTGATGTAGAAGGGAAGATGTAGCAGTGCTGGAGGAGTGGCACAGAAAGAATGCAGAGGACACAGTGGCTTGCAGTTCAATGAGCTTTACTCACAGTTCTGCTGCGCACACAGATGCCCGTTTCAGTGTTGCGTCCTCCAGGTGAGGGGTCCAGCCAACTTCAAGATAAGATGAAATGCACCTTTCCAGCCTTCCCAGTCAGTGTGCACCTTTCCTGGTCATCACCAAACAATTTGTTGCTAAAACTCCTTCCTTCCACTCCAGCACTTCACAGTTATCGTTCTGGGCCAGCAGCTGCGAATCCTGTTCAGACAATGCCTCACTGTTTCTGTGATTCTATATAGCGCGTTTCCAGTCAGACTAACTGTGGTAGGGGCGATGGTCCATAAAGTAACCAAAGCTGTCAGCTTGCTAGTGGCAACCTGAAGAATGCGATCTAGGCTAGGGGCCGTTCCTTTTGTGACCAGTTTCTCCTTCCACCTGACCTGTAGTCAGAGTGGATAAGGGACCCACGTGGAGTTCACTCCAGCTGTGTCCCAGAAGAACCTTATTTACAAGGGATCTTCCCTTGTATTCCAATCCATCTAGCAGCCCCTAAGCAGGAGAGCTGCTGCAGACACGTCCTTCTCCTTTCTTCCCTCAGAGGGATCTGAACTCACTTTCTATCCTGCTTCAGCTCTAAGCTACGCTCCGCCCACCTCCCAGCACTCTTCATGTTGCAAGCAGGGAGCAATAAAGGGTGCTCTGCTACACTACTAGTGTGTGTGGGGTGTGGATGTTGGAATCTGGTCGGGTGCACTCACATTACCTGGTTGTGGGGTACCACACCTCTGGGTGAGGTGCAGTACCTCTGGCGACTGGACCCTCAGGGGCGCCACATACTCGTTAGGATTCGGTACTCTGCAAGTAATGCGGTACTTGAATCCTGGCGAGTATTTCACTACTCACCTCACAATATTTGGCACAGCCCGCACAGTCCCCACACAGCCCAGCACAGTTCCCGCACAGTCCCCGCACTGCCCAGCACAGTCCCGCACAAGCCAGTACAGTCCCCGCACAGCCCAGCACAGTCCCGCACAGCCCAGCACAGTCCCCGCACAGTACCTGCACAGCCCAGCACAGTCCCGCACAGGCCAGCACAGGCCCACACAGCCCGGCATAGTACCCGCACAGTACCTGCAAAGCGCAGCACAGTCCCGCACAGGCCAGCACAGTCCCCGCTCAGCCCAGCACAGGCCAGCACAGTCCTCGCACAGCCCAGCACAGTCCTGCACAGCCTGGCACAATCCCCACACAGTACCTGCACAGGCCAGCACAGTCCCGCACAGGCCAGCACATTCCCTCACAGCCCGGCACAGTCCCTGCACAGTACCTGCACAGGCCAGCACAGGTCAGCACAGTCCCGCACAGGCCAGCACAGTCCCCGCACAGCCCAGCACAGTCCCGCACAGCTCAGCATAGTCCCCGTACAGTGCCAGCACAGCCCAGCACAGTCCCGCACAGTCCCGCACAGCCCGGCACAGTCTTCGCACAGTCCTCGCCCATTACTCGCCCATTACTCGCATTTCCCATAGACTTACATTGGACTCGCTACTCGTTACAAGTACCCGAGTATTAGGAGGTACTCGTAACGAGTACAGCGAGTCCGAATACTTCACTACTCGCTCATCCCTATATGTGATCAGTATGCCTGCGAAGCAAAGATTTTTCCACCACAGATACACATGCCTCAGCCTGAGATAACAGACTGTATTAATTTTTTTTTATTTAGGTTTTGTGTTAATTTTTGAAAACATAAAATAATGAGTAGAACAAGGCTAGCAGACAGAACTATGCAACGTATGCCTGCGAAGCAAAGATTTTTCCTCCACAGATGCATCAGGCCTCAGCCTGAGATAGCAAACTGTATTATTTTTTTTTGTTTTTTGGATTAAAAAGACTGCTGGATACAACGAGAGTGACAGACTGCCCAAAAAAGGGAAGTTAGGCCTAAAATGCCTCAATTTTTCATACAAGGATGTATGAGTCGTGTCATAGATAGACCCCACTGTAAAATGTGGTCTATTTTTTTTAAATAATGCAAAATAGTGCAAAACATAAGTACTGTGACACACAGGACAAAAAAAGGAAAACTGCTGTAAACTGGCCAAACTTTGAGCACGCACAGATATAAGCTGGCACGGAGATACCACTATGACAAATGTGTTGTTTTTTTTTTTTGTTTTTTTTGCTAAATAGTGCTGTACATAAGTACAGATTCACCCAGGACAAAAAAAAGAAAACCGTCACAAACTGGCAAATCTTTGAGCACATACAGATATGAGCTGCACGGGGATACCACTATGACAAATGTGTGGCCTGTATTTTTTTGGCTAAATACTGCTGTATTTAAGTACTGTGACAGCCAGGCCAAAAAAATAAAACCACCATAAACTGGCCAAACTTTGAGCATACACAGATATGAGCTCCCACGGAAATACCACTACGACAAATGTGTACTCTGTTTTTTTATTTTTGGGCTAACTAGTGCTAGTACAGTTTCAAACACGACAAAAAAAGAAAATCGCCGAAAACTGGCAAAACTTATGTGACTTATGTGGGTGGAGTTAGGATAGATGAAAGACTGGGAAGGTTTAGAATTAGAGGTCAGTTCCTTAGGGGAGTCCATGAGGGAAGTCTGAGGAGGAGAGCCACTCGGAGAGGAGTGGCGATCCCTGGAAGAAGGGATGGAGGAAGGAGTGCTGCAGCTGCCTCAGTGACCTGAGCCAGCTGGCATGGGAAAGGAAAGAAGGAAGAAGGACACTGATCTGTAACCTAAGCATCCATAAGAAAGAGAGAATAGTACGGAACGAAGGAGAATAGAACAGAGAGAATGTGGGTTGGAAGGAAGCACCCTGCCTATAGGTTCAAAGCTCAAGGCCGGGGCCCGGTCCCCGAGGTTGTATGGACACTTATGGTTCTGCAGCAGACACCGGTGGAGTAGTTGGCTGTAAATGCACTACTCCCATCTAAGACTTGGGGCACAACAGCATTTGGATAGAGAGCCGGGACTCAGGAGAAGGGAGTCCCCGAAGCAGGCTACAGCTGTCTGCCGTACAAGTAGAGTCCTTGGGAACATCTGATGAGAGTAACTCCAGTGTAACTCAGTACTAGGAGATCTTCACACTTTAAGGCGCTATAGAGGAGACGTTCAGAAAGGTACATGTTGGCGGAGTGTTGGAGGGGAGCCTACCATCTTGCCTGGAGGTTGACTGAGTCTCTGACCCTGAGGACATGGCCCGGAGGCCGGCACCTGTGTGCACTACAGACTGTGAGTAAAGCTTTGGAACTACAAGCCCCTGTGTCCTCCATTCATTATCGCGCCTACACCCTCAGCACCACTACATCTGGATACCAGCTCCTACACTGCCTGTGCCACTCCTCATCCATTACACCTACACTGCCCTGGGGCTACAACTCCACCTGTGGGGAGCTTCACCATCTTGGCTGCCACATACCACCTGCCCCAGAGGATCTGCAAGCAGCGTCGGCTTAACACCTTACTTGCCGAACACCACAGGTGGAGTCGCGAACTATTCATTCAAACTAGCTACAATACAAATTCCCCCATTACTAGGGTGCCCAGGGCCATGGACCGGGTCACCGCTGCTGTGACACATCCCGCTGACACCGGCCCATTACCGAGTACCCCACAGCCCTGGGAGGGAGACCCAACTTGGCATCACGAACAGGATGACGAGACCCGATGCCATCGGGTTCTGTGTGCCTGAGATTTGTTCGACTTAAAACTTTTGAAAATGTGCAGAAGACCCAATTTTGTAGACTGTGACATGAACATTGAAAATGGCCGCTGGTGTGGAGAAGAAGGGCGTGAAGAGATGGGAGGACCTAGGAAAAGACCGCAAAGAGTCTTGGGCCTCCCCTGCCTGAATTACTATGTGACAGCAACATGGCCCACCCCCTGAGGGGTTCGTATACTGGCTTGGTATGGAGGCGCTGGAAGAAGACGCCGCCCCCGGAAGGAGGGGCAGAAGAAGCCAGTGGCGGGAAAGGGGCCGAGGCAGGAAGAAGAACGCCAGAACGCCATTTTTAGAGAGAAGGAAGGAGGCCTGGAGAGCGCGCAAAGGTTGAGTCGGATCTCCCCGGTGCCATGGCTGAAGGCTCCGACCCCGTCTCGGAGATGAACCGCTGGCAGCTGGAGGACGAGATCGGCCAGCTAACGTGCCGCCTGCGACTGAGGCAGGAGGCCTTATGGAGGTTGAGCAGGCCGCACACCCAGGAGGAGCCTACACCACCAGCACCTTTGGACCCGGTACCTGTCACCGCTGAACCGGGCGGTCCTCGGGCAGCGCCAGTCTACACTTCCATACTGTCCATACAGCTGGCCGCGGCCTGCCCTGAAGAGTCACCCGAGACCCCGGGAGCCGAAGCGGAGGAAGAGGAGCTCCCGCCCAGACCTAACGCAGCTGCGCAGGTCCCTACAGATACCCCGGCGGACCCAGAGCCGCCGCTAACTCCACCGCCTTCCCTGGTATCCCATCGGGCAGCGCCCACCGCCGCAACACCTGCACCGGAGCAGAGACCACACTGCCAGGAGGCCCCAGGTACGTCTGATGCCCCTATACCTGGGAGGGCCCTGGGGTGTACCACAGTTGCAGCGGCTGGCCAGGTCATGCCATACCTGGTCTGGGACCAGGATATCTGTCCCCGGGGGGAAACACCGGAACC